>NC_089774.1:5084049-5174049 GCF_040412425.1 Macrobrachium rosenbergii | reverse complement strand
AGAGAGAGAGAGAGAGAGAGAGAGAGAGAGAGAGAGAGAGAGAGAGAGAGAGATTGCTCGTTTGTATGTCTGAGCTTGTATGTGTGAGAGATACAGAGTGGTGTGGATATATAACGAGAGAGAGAGAGAGAGAGAGAGAGAGAGAGAAAATTTAGAACGGAGTGTAAGGAAATTATAGACACAAAAGGAAGTAAAAATTTGGATCATAAAATATCTGAGGCGATATATACAATTGGTACACCTGACTGACTTTGTATACTGGGAAAATTTGTGTGTGTGTGTGCGTGTGCGTGCATTGCAAGGTGACTTTGGAACATTACAATGCACTGAATTCTACAGTGTTCTCAGAACCATATTTGGCTGTAAAATAAAGATGATTTTTTTAATATTTGTTTTGAAGAATACACACACACATATACATACATACATCACCATTAAGTATAATGCCCCATGTGTTTCAAAGGAGCGCACCTATAATATTATCATTATTATTTGAAAGCAGACCATCTTCTAGAGAACAGTAATTATATATAACTACTAATGTATATTCGGAAAAGCAATTATTGCTCACATCTCCAGCTGATCAGATTATCACTTGAGATACTGGTAAGGAAGATGAGTGCTTCTACCTGCCCAAAACCCCCCCACCCCACCATGGGCTGGTTGGCCCCACCTGGGACAGGTGTTTGGGACGGGGTCACTCAATTGCCCCTTCGGCACCGGGTCTCCTCTGTAAGGTCGTGGGGAGGCTGAGGTCACCTTGAGTCATATTGAGGGAAGGTCACTTTTGTGGGGCGTTCAGTCCTTCTGGTCAATCAATAGCCTGTGGCATTAACACTCTGCTGGCGGGTCAGCGTGCCCCCTGTGGGCACGGCCTCGCTTACGGGCGTCTCTTTCCTGTAGAGGGCGTGAGGCTGCTCTGAGAGACGATTAGACGCCGTTCCAGTGGTGGCATCTGACCTCAGGGCAATGATGTAAGTCTAGGGATCGGTTGTTCGTCGTTCCAACAATTCTTTGGACATCCGGCAACAACGCGGACTTGAAATACCCTTTCGAGCTCACTGTTTAAGTGAGAAGCATTCTGGAGCAGCTCGAGAAAACTCTCCCGACGCAGAACCACCAGAAGAAAGGTTTAACTCGGCTGGGAAATGCGAAATGCGATCGTGTGGCTTTTTTTAGAAGTCCGAACACGGGCGGTGCAGTTGACAAGGTCACACAAAGCTTTCGCTTTCGTAAGAATTTCATGGCTTGCCGAGCTTGCTGCTCGTGGCGTCAGTGGGAATTTCATTTGGTCTTTCCTTTGTATATCCATCGTTCAAAACGGCTGTTCAGTCTCTCTAACACTATCATTCCCTTGTTTGGAGAAATATGGTCAATTACAGTCGTTAAGAATGTGATTCTAGCCTGTGAACATACAATAAATGCATAAAATGTATAGATTTTAAAGTGTTCTCGTTTTCCATTAAGAATATAATCATGGACAAGCGTCTTACTTAATGATTTATGAATCTAACCACCCTTCTCATTGCCAAAAATTGACCCAAAGGCCCCACCCACCTATTCCTTACAAGCGTCAATGAGCTACCTTAAACTGTGACAAAATTTTTTGTACTGTTTCTCAATCCTTTTCAAAAATATCCAAAGAGTTTTATACCTGCACATTCTTCTTCAGAAAACACTAGTTATATCCACATCTAGCTGACGTACACGATACACATTGAGGCTGCAGGCGTAATCATTGTTATTTCTCTCTCAGAAAACAGCAGGAAGTGCGGTCACAAGACCGTACTACTCATGAACATGCTGAGTTTAAACCAGTTTGTAGAATGGAGTGTATAGATTATTATGCGCTTGTAAATAATTCTTTTAATGAACAAATTTATTAAACGCTGAATCTGTACTGCTGAGGAGACCATTACGAATGGCAGAGGACTTTGTCATTAGTAGAATTATTTCAATTTAATGCGATCTTACAAAACTTGGAACTGGAATTGATTATAAAATTTACGTCAAAGGTCAAGCGCTGGGACCCATGAGGTCATTCAGCAATGAAAGGGAAATTGAGAGTGAAAAGGTTTTAGGAAACCTTTCGCAGCTCCACTATGAAACAGCTGTTAGGAGAGAGTTGAGGAAAGTGACACGGAAGAAAGAGAATACGAAAGGAGGTACAGTAAAAGGAACGAAAGGGGTTGCAGCGAGGGGCCTAAGGAACGCTGCAAAGAACCTCAAGTGTTGCCTACAGTGCACCGCCTGTGGTGCACTGACGGTACTACCCCCCTAAAGAGCACAAAACTTGAAAAAACTGACTGAATGGACCCCTTTCTCCAGATAATTAGATTTCCTTGGACCCAGAAGAAGATTTGACAAACGCCCAGTCTCTGTTTTATCTCGTCCCATGAAAACCAATAATACTATGGAGTAACGTGACCTCAGGACACAGTCAGTCCCAAACAACAGGAACACTCAGATGAAGACTGACAGAACTGGGATAGACTTTGAATCAGTCATCGCATCCTGGGCTGTCAACGGTACAGTTAATAGGCACTGGAGGCAAATGTGGTCATTAGTTCGATATAAAGGAACGTTTTTAGCGTTCAATACTGTGGGGTCGCCACCCAGTGCTAAACTGTTGTTTTGTTCAGTTACAAACGCCGATGCTCTGTTGTTTCAGAGAGCCATAGGCCTATTTTGAAAGCTCAAAATCTCAGTACGCTAGCTAGTGCAGTTTTTCCACTGATTATTGTTGTTACTATTATTATTGTTGTTTTATTCAGAAGATGGAACCTATTCATAAGGAACAAGCCCACTGACCTGAAATTCAAAGCTTCCACGACATCCCCAGGGACAGTATTCCACAGTCCAACGGTGTGAGGAATAAAGGACCTCTGGAACTGAGAAGTCGAGAATGTGCTTGAGAAATCTTTCCCACCCTGACTGTGACCCACTACATTCAACTGACTACCAGGAACTGAATATATTGCTTAGTTCAACAAAGGCACAGTTGGTTTGAATGCACGTGCCCAAATCACCTTATCTTGCCCGGGGATCGAACCTCAAGTCCTTGTGCCCACCAGTTCACGAGGTCCCAGATCAGTGGGTATTTGACATAGAATGATTGTCAGCTTATTTATGATAATTTTGGTAATTCTGGTGCGGTTTTCTTTATTGGGTTTTCAAAAGAACTAAACTTATTAAAAAAGTCCCAGTTTTAAAAAATCTTTCCAAGATGGAATCATTTTGTCTGGAGAAAGCTCAGTAAAGATGATAATTTTAACGTAATTTGAATATGGCAAGAGACTATTTTCCACTTTTATTATTACTACCAACTCTATTTTACAGCTCCATCGAACTCTACTGCTCAAGGAGTGCTTGCAACTTGTGCCTATGTTGAATATTTTTTTTTTTAGTTTAAAACACAATCTAGTTTCCAAACTATTCAACAAAGGTTGACAACTGTCACACAAGAATCTCAAGAAAGGTAAAACTGGCATGAATAACTTGTACCCATCCACACGACCTATTTTTTACCCAAACAGCTGGCCATCCAGACTTAGACCAACCCTACCAGGGGAAGCTAGACCACCCTAGGCATATGCTCCTATTGAACTAAGTAACATATAAGTCGACGGCGGTTCTTAGAATGGACTGACTAGCAGCCAAAGGTGAAAGGGTTCCTCCTTTGTTGCCAAACATCCCGAGGTAAAAAAATTAGAAGACGAGTTGTATATTAATGTGATTAGACCCTGGTGGAATTGGTAGGTTGTGACCCGAATTCAGAATTACTCAAACCTGCGGCGCTTCCTGGTGTTAATAATAAGCTGGAGAACTGTATGAGCTAAGTCAAGAATAGACTGAATTGTGACAGGAACTGTTAATCAAGAATATGCTTCATTGTCATGCAGTTTGAAGGAAAGAATATGCTGGAATTATACTCCCACAATCTGAGTCAAGAAAGTGTAGAATTACAAAACGATCTGCAGTCAAGAATATGTTGGATTATTATACAATCTGAATTCAAGAACATGCTAAGATACTCTGAGATCCGAAGTCAAGAGTGTACTAAGTTTCTTTAAGATCTGGAATCAAGAATATGCTGTTTTCTTCACGAACTGGAATCAAGAGTGTGCAGAAGTACTGCATGATTTGAAACTAAGAATATGCTAAATTACTTTACATTCCAAAGTCAAGAATGCGCTTAATTTGCACTTGACCTAAACCTAAGAAGTTCCTCATGACCTGAAATCAAGAGTGCTCAAAGATATTGCGTAACATGGATTCAGGAACATACAGAACTACTGTGTAACCTAAAATCAGGAATACACAGGACTATTCCATATCCTGAAGTCAGGAATACACAGGATTATTCCATAATCTGATATCAGGAATACACAGAACTATCACATAACCTGAAGTCAGGAATACACAGAACTATCACATAACCTGAAGTCAAGAGTACACAGAACTATCCCATAACCTGAAATCAGGAATACACAGAACTATTCCTTAACCTGAAATCAGGAATACACATATCCACTACATAACCTGAAATCAAGAATACACAGGAATATTCCATAACCTGAAATCAGGAATATACAGTACTATCACATGATCTATAACCAAGAATACGCAGAACTTTTATGTGAAATCAACCTTACAAAAACTACCAGGAATCAGGAATACACAGAACTCCTACGTGAAATCAGCCTTACACAAACTACACGACCTGAAATCAGGAAGAGTATACAGAACCATTACACGGCCTGAGTTACACAATGACACAGAGCAGGGGATGTACGTAAATTGCGTAATGACACGTTAGGGTGGAGGAGGGGGGGTGGGTCGTACCAAAGCCCAGGCTAATTGGTCAGGGCACCTGCAATCCACTTGACGAGAAGAGGAATTAGATAGTACTACTACTACTAGTACTAGGAGTATAAGCGATTGGGCAAAGTCGCTATAAAGTAATATCTCTTAAAACAAATGAGCATCGGGTTTGCAACAGAGGTAATAGGGTCGAATCCGCCGAGATATAAATGAAATAATACAAAAATAACGTATTTTCTTGCTGGGCCAAACTTTAGTGTTTAGTCCTAATTTAAATAATAATGTAGACTTCATTAATAATAATAATGCACGGATTAATAGTGTTTAATAGTGAGTTTCGACGTAGTGTCACCATTCAACTCAAGTATCTATTGATTATAGTGAATTTTTAAGGTTTATTTAAAACAAAAAATGCGCCGAAGTTTCTTCGGCGCAATCGAGCTTTCTGTACAGCCGCTACAGAGTATAATCAAGGCCACCGAAAATAGATCTATCTTGCTGTGGTCTCGGTATAACGCTGTGTGAGTCGTGGCCCATGGAACTTTAATCACGGCCCGGTGGTTGCCAGAAGCACGATTATGGATAACACAACCTTGATCCTATATCGTTGTCAGATGTTTGATGACTGATGGATGATCAACATACCAATTAACCCTCTAACCTCTAACATTTTAAGATCTGAGGCGGACAGAAAAAGTGGACAGAAAAAGGGCTGACAAAAAAAATGGACATGTCTGATGATTGACAGGGTGGAAAAAATGGACAGAAAAAGTGCAACATACCAAAAAGTGCGGACAGAAAAAGTTTGGACAGAAAAAATACGGACAGAAAAAGTGCTACAGAAAAAATACGGACAGAAAAAGTGCGGACAGAGAAGAAGTGCGGACAGAGAAAATCTGAAAAAGGAAAAAGTGCGGACAGAGAAAACAGAAAAAATGCCGACAGAAAAAGACAGAAAAAGTGCGGACAGAAAAAGTGCGGACAGAAAAAATACGAAAGAAAAAGTGCGGACAGAAAAAGTGCGGACAGAAAAAATACGGACAGAAAAAGTGCGGACAGAAAAAATACGGACAGAAAAAGTGCGGACAGAAAAAGTGCGGACGGACAGACAAAGCCGGCGCAATAATTTTCTTTTACAGAAAACTAAAAATGCTTCTAAATTTGAACTGAATCGGAAACATTGCTCTCAAAAATGTTTTAGTAAGGCCATGGGAAGTCTTCAATTAACAAAGCTAAGTAACCTTTACGTGGAATTGTTTGAAAGCAGAACATTAACTTACTCTAGAAACTGAAAATTGGTTTAGATACCAACTGTAATTTTTATTATGCCGGTTAACGAAAATTTATGTACATTCTTTGATAAATTTAATAAATTTGTTCCACGGTTAGAAATCACTATGGCAATATAAAATAATTCGAATTTTCTCATTATATATTCTTGTGGTATTTTAAACACACATACATACATACAGAATATATATATATATATATATATATATATATATATATATATATATATATATATATATATATATATATATATATATATATATATATATTATTAGTAAAAAACAAAGGAAAGACGTTACCTCACTCTTCAGCGAATGGCTGAAATGTCTAACCAAACTTGGCATAACCAATACAATGTCTATGTTTGGTCGGTGAATTCTCAACTAGGCCCTGCTCTCCTCAACCTTTCACGTGCGTCAGATGTGTTACGCTGGCGTCACAAAACAAATGGACAATGGAAGGGTAGCGCTCAGGTGGTAGGGGGTAACCAGATATCTCAGCATAACACCGCCACCAGCCTCCGCCCCACGCCCCCAAAACGGCCCAAGGCAGGTTTGGTAAGTTTATAACTACTTTTTTGTGGGATACCTGTTTCTCTCTAAGTCACAGGCAGCGTTCAAGTAGGTCTCTTCGATTCGTGATTGATACAATATTTACGTCAATAATGGAACGTTGAGAGAATAACTTGAATGACCTCAGGCTTTTCAAATCTGAATCCACAAGGCGTAATTATAACCGCTCTTGTAAACAAGCCACGCACCAAACAGTTGTTTATGTAAGTGTAACCACTTCTAAAACAAACCGCCCTTCAGCAGTTTAAGAAACCATTCAAAACAAATCAAAACAAAACAAAGACGCTTCGCCACAATCCAATCACTAAGAAATACACCAGCCACTTTTACCAATTATTAATGCTGACGACGGAATAAATGAATAAGAAGTTACGTACGAGTAAGGTAACGAACGGAACTAAATATACAGCTACTTTCTAGCCTCATCTCTGCTAGGTGAGGTTCCCACGGAACAAAATATTACGATTATACAATATATATATACATATAAGGCGTAAAATGACGTTAAAAAGGGATAAATAACATCTAAAACTATGTATAACACCTGAGCAATGCGCCAATCAGGGCAAAGATAAGGTCATATTTTGTGGGAAGGAGTGTGGAATATAACCCCCGAATTCCTACTATACTCACTTAGAGCTCTGGGGTCAAGATTACATACAGGCCTTTACCTAAGGTTATAGTTCACTAGTTAAATGAGACCAGTGAACTGTGACAAAAAACTAGTGAACTATAACTTTTAAACTTGAGTTTTGAGTTACTTAAGAATGCGTGGTATATGGTTGCTACTAAAATGACAAGGGAAATATGAGGAGAGGTATTTAATTTTTTGCTTTTCATAGACACTGGAACGAAGAAAAGTAGCTTAATTTTTGTAGAATATAATACGATTTTAACTGTTCTAGCCTTACATAGATACATAGATTATGTAAATAGATGGATGCAAGCCCCTAAATGACAAATGTATTCGGCATATGTTACAATTCATAAAACACTAATAAACTAAAATAATGATCAATCACAGCAAAGTCAGATGGACTGAGAGAGAGAGAGAGAGAGAGAGAGAGAGAGAGAGAGAGAGAGAGAGAGAGAGAGAGAGAGAGAGAGGGGGTCGTTTTGCTGGAAATTCTGGAAACAAGATTCACTGGAGTTTCACGTTTCAGAGATTCTCATTGAAAACTTTTCTCCTTCCCTTGTGTCAACCTGTCAACTTCCAAGAATGTTCAAGAGATTATCATGGAAAACTATTTCTCCTTCTCTTGTATCAACTTCCATGAATGTTCCAGAGATTTTCATGGAAAACTATTTTCCTTCTCTTGTGGAAATTACCATAAATATTCCAGAGATACATGGAAAACTATTTCTCCTCTTGTGGAAACTACCATAAATATTCTAGAGATACATGGAAAGTTATTTCTCCTCCCGTGGAAACTACCATAAATATTCCAGATACATGGAAAATATTCCTTCTCTTGTGGAAACTACCATAAATATTCCAGAGATATGTGGAAAACTATTTCTCCTCTTGTGGAAACTACCATAAATATTCCAGATACATGGAAAATATTCCTTCTCTTGTGGAAACTACCATAAATATTCCAGAGCATATGTGGAAAACTATTTCTCCTCCCGTGGAAACTACCATAAATATTCCAGACATACATGGAAAACTATTTCTCCTCCCGTGGAAACTACCATAAATATTCCAGACATATATGGATGGAAAACTAAATATTCCAGGCATATATGGAAGACTATTTCTCCTCCCGTGGAAACTACCATAAATATTCCAGGCATATATGGAAAACTATTTCTCCTCTTGTGGAAACTACCATAAATATTCCAGGCATATATGGAAAACTATTTCTCCTCCAGTGGAAACTACCATAAATATTCCAGAGATACATGGAAAACTATGTCTCCTCTTGCGGAAACTACCATAAATATTCCAGACTATAAATGGGCAAAAAACTATGTCTCCTCCCGTGGAAACTACCATAAATATTCCAGGCATATATGGAAAACTATGTCTCCTCTTGGAAACTACCATAATATTTTTGTTTTAATAAATATTCCAGGCATTTAAGTACATGGAAAACTATAATTACATCTATCTTGAATTCATATGGAAAACAATGGCCATAAATATTCCAGGCATTTGATGAAAGGAAATGGTGAAAAAGTGAGGATGGCGCTGATTTCATCAAGCAAATTATAGTCTGTTAACAATTGCTTACATACATCAACTACTGTGAATATTTGTGGTAATAAATTGGTAACAAGTGGACATTCCAGGCAATTACCATAAATATTCCAGAGATATGTGGAAAACTATTTATCCTCTTGCGGAAACTACCATAAATATTCCAGGCATATATGGAAAACTATTTCTCCTCCTGTGGAAACTACCATAAATATTCCAGAGATATGTGGAAAACTATTTCTCCTCTTGTGGAAACTACCATAAATATTCCAGCGATACATGGAAAACTATCTACCTTCTCTTGTGGAAACTACCATAAATGTTCCAGAGATACATGGAAAACTATCTACATTCTCTTGTGGAAACTACCATGAATGTTCCAGAGATACATGGAAAACTATCTACCTTCTCTTGTGGAAACTACCATAAATATTCCAGAGATACATGGAAAACTATTTCTCCTCTTGTGGAAACTGCCATAAATATTCCAGAGATACATGGAAAACTATCTACCTTCTCTCGTGGAAACTACCATAAACGTTCCAGAGATACATGGAAAACTATCTACTGTACATTCTCTTGTGGACACTAGCAAGAATGTCAGCTTCTCAAAACTTTGTGATTTGAGGCTCAAGTTGGACGAGAACGACTTTTGAACGTTAAGTTATAATGAAGGCTTAAGTGCACTTACGTCAGACCCTCTTGCTTCTTCTTCTTCTTCTTCCAGAAACGACCTCCTGACGGCGGGCATCAAAAACAGTCTGAGAATCTGCGCAGGCGCGAATCTACACAACGAGCTACCAGACCACAACGCTGTACTATAGACCCTCACGTTACGCGTTCCAGTGGCACACTGAAGGAGGTAACTGACGGTAACTGACCATGGCTGGCAAGTGAACAGTCTGACTCTCTCTCTCTCTCTCTCTCTCTCTCTCTCTCTCTCTCTCTCTCTCTCTCAGCGTGGAAGTCGCGCTATCGCCAACCAGATGGATTCAGAGGAGACTCTGTTGCAGAATGGGAAAAACTTTTTACTTTTGGCCCAAGAAAGCAAATCTCTCTCTCTCTCTCTCTCTCTCTCTCTCTCTCTCTCTCTCTCTCTCTCTCTCTCTCTCTCTCTCTCTCTCTCTCTCTCCCGTAACCTCTTAATAGAAAACACGTTTTTAACAAGACAGGTAAGTTGATTCAAGAATGAGACGCCTTTACTGGATGGTAAACACATTCGTAAACCTCTCTCTCTCTCTCTCTCTCTCTCTCTCTCTCTCTCTCTCTCTCTCTCTCTCTCTCAAATCCTTGACCTCCCCACTGTGACCAAAACAAAACAAGAGAAGAACAATACCATATTTTGAGGCCAGGTAAGTGAGCGGATGGGTGACCATTTGTGAATGCCATGATTGACAGAACTGACTGACCTCGTCCTAAAAAGAGGTCACGTGATGTGAGGTCAGGAAACAGGTTAGATTAAAATCATTGCCCTCCAGTGACCTGGAATTTGGGGACGGATCTAAAAAGGGCAATTATATTCCCATTTTCATATGGTGTTTGAGATGAGGTTGCTGGCCCCATGCCCTTCTGCACCCTAGCTGTTGAGCACTGTAATCAACTAACTACCAGGTACATAATGAGGACAAGAAAGTCACATTATTATTATTATTATTATTATTATTATTATTATTATTATTATTATTATTATTATTATTATTATTATTATTAAGGCTTTGGCCTCAAATAACTTGAAGAATTTGGAAAACCATTTCAAAACATAACAGTTTCAGATTTTGACATTTTTTTTATTCTTTGATTTCCGTTATTCAATTGTTTCCACCACTCCGGCAAAATCTCCCGAATGGAACGCTTTCAAATTATTTTTTTTTTATCCATCGTTTACAGACTGATTACTTATTAATGTCAAAAGAATGATAGAGAAAGAGAAATTTAAAATTTTGGAATTTTCTATCCGGTGTCAAAATTTGGATAATAATAATAATAATAATAATAATAATAATAATAATAATAATAATAATAATAATAATAATAATAATAATAATAATAATAATAATAATTATTATATTATTATTATTATTATTATTATTTGGATATAATATTATTATTATTATTATTATTATTATTATTATTATTATTATTATTACATATTCAAATTATCCAATCTCAAAGTTTGAGAATAATAATAATAATAATAATAATAATAATAATAATAATAATAATAATAATAATAATATTATTATTATTATTATTATTATTATTATTATTATTATTATTATTATTATTAATTATTATTAATTAATTATATACATCATTAATTCACTTTGGCTTTTTAGAGCAATGATAATCCTCATAAAATAAAATTAAATAATTAAAATTACTCACTGGTCTCCCAAAGCAAGAAATTTTATCCAAAAGCCTTCAGCCCAAACTTAAGCCCTGGCCTTATAAGACCTTTAAGAGGCTAGTGTTGACCTCTGAACCTTGCCCAAACAAATGGGAGGAGCCTCCGGGTCTTTGACCAGCCTCTGACGTCATCCTATGTGGGGAGAAAGGGAAGTTCTTTAAATTGTCGGGGAAGAAAAAAATGAGCTGGGTCTTTAAGTTCGTCCTGTGGTACTCCACGTTACTTTTAAGCGTAGGAAAATTAAGATTATCATTTGATTTTCACTTATAATAATAATAATAATAATAATAAATAATAATAATAATAATAATAATAATAATAATAATAATATAAAAATATATATTTAGTTAGTTTATTACCCTGTGGTAACTAGAATTACAAGCCATTGTTCCAATAATATTTCTATGCAAACTATTTCTGGATTTGACTGATAAACTGTCATCATCATCATTATTATTATTATTATTATTATTATTATTATTATTATTATTATTATTATTATTCAAAATGAGCAGACATTCATTTCGAACAGGCTCAAAAAAAGACCAACTTTCTGACCAATTTTGCTCAGAACAGAATTAAAAAAAAAATTATTATTAATACAAACAAAACCAAAAATTAAAAAATATATAAAACTCACCAAAACAAAATATAATATACATTATAACATCATCCTTGGCATGAGGAAAGTTTTGGTCACACGGAGCGGAGAATCAAAAGTTTCCAAGGTCAAACAACTTACCAGAAGTTCTGCTCTAATACGTTCGTCTATTCTCTAGCTGTTTCTTTGAACAGAAAGGATAGATTTAGATAGAAGTGGGTGTTACCTACCCTCCTGTCAACGTTATTACGCATTTGAGAAAATAATCTCATTATATCTTTCTCACGTCTTCCATTTGATGTTTAAAATGGCGTTTCTGTTGATGGCTACAAAAGTCGAGTTCTCTGCTAGACCTATGTCTGAACTCTTTTGTTTTCCGATGTTCCTGTTTCTGTTAAAGCTTAATTAAAAGATAAAATAGAGACGACAGGTCACTGGTCTTAATTAATTAGGCTGTCTTCGTGGAACGCGTGTAAATAGAAAAATCATGAGGTTAATTAGGCTTCTTGAAGCGCAGCACTCCTTTGCATTCAATTAGACCTACCCACTGACGCCATTTACGAAGCTGGAATAACTTAATCTCTTAAATAGCAATTAGGGCTATGAATGGCACAATCCAGTATTACTGGAACTCGGTCACCTCAACAGGATCGAATCGGTGTGATTCACCTACAAAATCGACCATCACGCCTATCGGATAGGCCTAGGTGGAACCACAAGACAAACAGATAAATCTGAACTCCATAAACTGCGGAAGAGGATTTGAATTTAAACACCCCACTTACGGCGAAAGAACTCTTATGGAACAAAAGAAGAAATCAGCATAAAAGAAATAATCGCCAGGGAATTGCGTGAGAATTATTCAGTTTTCTGTGCGTCCCCATACAAGCGTTGTTCACTCCGCCCTCTATTCTAATGGCCGCCTTCCGGTAGCATTTTTGCTCCAAAAGCATTCCTCCGGCCACTCCTGATTTTATTTTTACATTTGAATGGAATGCAGTCTCTCTCTCTCTCTCTCTCTCTCTCTCTCTCTCTCTCTCTCTCTCTCTCTCTCTCTAAAACTTTGACAGCGTTCGTGAATGTTATGTCAAACTGAAAATACTCGTCGACAAACTTTAAAAATTCCTCACGTTCGTCTTTGACAAGATGGTCACGTGGACGAATAAAAGATAAAATAATTAAGAAAACTATAGACAGGTAAAACAGTTAGATAAAAGGCCTTTGATAAAGATGGAAAGAGAAGTAGGCAAGACTAGAGAAACGAAAGTAGGTGGGTAAAGAGAAGACGTTACGAAAGTATTAGGTCATACACCGTCAAAATGGCCTTAGAGATATCACGATAAACGTCTATAATTTAAATTCTATATACGCCATATTTCCATAGATTTTATCAGTCTGTGGGACAACAGGCTACATGTTTAGAGAGTAATCGCTCAGTCTAGGGCCGGCCTCTATCAACACTGGCTCCTATACAAACTAAACAAACATACATAAAAATGGCGCGCAACACCCCTAGGCCCAGTACCTGCCATCTCGATTTTTTATTGTAATTCCGTCGTTTTGTTTACTGTAGGCCTATACTGACAACAAATAATTCTTCACATTGGCTTACATTACTCTTTGTGGAGGCCAGCACGGGCTCTTGCTCCCAAAAGACAGCACGAAAGGAGAAAATAAAGGGACGTTAGATGAAGCCGTTGCAAAGGAAAATCCCGAATACTACTACTAAGAAAATTCTTAGTTACAAATAAAGAATATTATTTGAAAAGAACCATATATATATATATATATATATATATATATATATATATATATATATATATATATATATATATATATATATATATATATATATATATATATATATATATATATATATATATATATATATATATATATATATATATGGACCAACTGACTTAATGGACCAAGTGAACCTGAGGAGCTAAACGGATCCAGTGGACCAAATGATCCAGTTGAACCTCTACCCCAAATGAACCTTATAAGACCTAATAGTCCTAATGGTCCAGTGGACCAAATGGACTTAAAGATTATGATGAATCCATCAAACCAGATGGAACTTATAGACCAATAAAAATAAACAAATAAAACAAATGAATGGACCAAAAGCGTACAAGTCACGAGCCTTGTGAGAACAATATGACGTCTATCCCCCTTTCAATAAAAATCACATATAATAAAAATTCTTTGGAAAGTTAGACCATAACCCAAAGAGTTAAACCACGTTAATCTAGAACATGAATAAACAACGTAATAGGCTCGTCGTTGGCAGCACAAAGGCTCTCTCCACATTAACCAGGATGATATTAATCAGGCGCCATAATCAGCAGCGTACTGCATCGTCCTCTCTCTCTCTCTACTGAAGCCACGGCCATTTCTTTTCCAAGGTCTTCGGGATGACGTCACGTCCTCCTTTTCCACCGGGACTATATAATATCATAATAAGATAGATTTCAAGGTGACGAGAAGGGAATTCAAGGAGCCACGGGTCATTGTTGAAATAAAAGAGTACACTCCTTTGTGCTCCTATTTTTATATTTGTATTCCTTGTGAAGGCGGAGGTCTTTGGGGAAGCGCTGAATCATTGGTTCATGGTCAAACTAAACTTTTATTTTTAACGTTTAATTCCGCAAGATTAAAGCCCTGTAACGGGGTAGTAATGCGTCAGTGCACCTCGTGCTGTGCACTGTAGGTGTTGCTAAATCAACCATTTCCTAACTTGTTTCATAGTGTAAACGACCTTATAGGTCCCAGTGCTTGGCATTTATCCTAAACTCTATATTCCAGTCCATTCCAAGATTAAAAGCATTTTTATAAGAAATGTATAATTTATCTACTTATCATTTCATTATTCCGCTTTACTTAATATCAAAAGCTAATTTCGTACGATAATTACAAAGCAATCTGGGACGGATAAGTAGCATAGGCCTACTAGTCTAGTTGCCCCAAATTTGATTCTGGAATATAGCAGGGATGTAGCCTAGGCCTACTTGACGAATTCCTAGTTGCCTCAGTCTGATTTGGAATTACTGGCGTCACAATTAGCAGTGATATGTAGTCTAGGCCTACAAGACGAGTTCCTGGTTGCATCTTAGCCTGATTTGGAATTATTGCCTCAGCCTGATTTGTGAATTCCTGGCATCGGTTGCAAGCCCTATTAAGAATTCCTGGCATCGCAACTGACAGGGTCACTGACGAGTGTCCAAAGTCCTTCAGAATCTCGGTGAAAACTGTTCCGTTTTCATTAAGATTCTGGAACAATAAGCCATTGATTCGTCAGCTCAGGTTGTCCCCGTGGAATCCATTGTGCATGTTTTGAACAGACTGAAGCAAAATAAAAGAAATTTCTATAAAAAAAAACTGATGCAAAAACGCGGGAGATACGTGAATAAGTCAAGTAACTGTCTGTATGAAATTTAAGGAGAGAGAGAGAGAGAGAGAGAGAGAGAGAGAGAGAGAGAGAGAGAGAGAGAGAGAGAGAGAGAGAGAGATCAAATTGTGAATGACATTGAATAATCACATTGTCAAGGAAATTAAACACTTGCATTTTGTAGTGGTAAATGAAAATATTGAACAATATTTACATTATATTTCCCAGCATACAACAATATTATGAACAGATTTATCTTTATGCACGTCAAATTAGGAATATAAATATGAACTGATGATTAAAATCTTACTCTCCACAGATCTTTCTGGATTTGTTAACTGAAGCAGAAAGATCCGGCAAGATCTTACTAAGGTATTGCTTAAAATTAATCTGTCCTTAATGTTGTTATATGTAGTAATATTCCACTTTTTTTAGTTCTTCACAATGCAAATATTTATTTTCTTGTCCAATTTTTTTCTTATTTATCTGCAGTAAAACTACTGAGGCTAGAGGGCTGCAAATTGGTATGTTGATCATCCACCCACCAATCATCAAACATACCAAATTGCAGCCCTCTAGCCTCAGTAGTTTTGATTTTATTCAAGGTTAAAGTCAGCCATGATCGTGCCTCTGGCAACGATATAGGATAAACCACCACCGGGCCGTGGTTAAAGTGTCATGGCCCGCGGCTCATACAGCATTATACTAAAACCACCGAAAGATAAATCTATTCCCGGTGGCCTTGATTATCACACGCTGTAGCGGCTGTACAAAAAACTCGAAGAAACTAAGGCGCAATTTTGTTTACTTGTTAAAGTTTCATATAACTTATTTTAGTTGTCTCCTTTAATTTGTTCAATTGAGTTGCAATGGATTTCACGGGGAAAGGCCCGGGTTCTTTTCCTAATGATTAGGCGAGGCTTGTGATTAATAATGGCTTATTCTGACTGAATGTTAATGAAGACTAAAGTTGTGTAATCGTGCTTTTGAGACCAGCGGATCCAGGGTGGTGGGTTGGGGGGTTGGGGGTACCTGAGCACGTGGCCTCCATGAAAAATAATGACAAAATAATAATATTGAAGATTTAGATAATAATAATAATAATAATAATAATAATAATAATAATAATAATAATAATAATAATAATAATAATAATAATATGAGAAATATAGAAATAGGAAAAAAGAATCTATTATTTCTATAATATATATATATATATATGAAAATTCGTGACCACCCATGACCCTGGTAGCTGTGACGCCAGTGATTTATCAAAACCAATACATAACAACAAAAAAATTTAATAAAGTAACAATCAAAAACAAATTAAAACGTACAAAGGAAGAGCCGTTCCAGAGAAAACTCCCTTCTAATACTACTACTACTACTTGACATTGTTTACGGGTCGCCAAAGTGAATTAAATACGTATTTAAGGTGAGAATAATTATGAATATTAATATATTCTATATAAAATTCATGTTTTTGTCATATTTATCGACTGGTTGTAATATTAGCTAATTATTTTGATGGTTATTATTGGGGTAGACATCTCATTTCTGCGTTTCCTTGCCTCCCTTGGTCCTCTAAGCCCAGGGTATTTAGTATGCACCCTGTGGGTAAGGGTACGTTAGAACTAGTAAGTACTAGCTCCACGGGGGTATTACCCTTGGAAATTGGCTGTTATTTATAGTATTTTTGTTGATTAACAAGAATTTAACATTGTTTTTCGTCGGTCGACTGTAATTAATCTGTAATTAACCTCTGAACTGATATGTTATTGTATGCTGGCCATTTTGGAATGCTAGCGCGCATGCGCACTTTTATAGGGGTTTCGTTCGCCGGGGAGTCCGCCCTCCCCGGCTAAATAACGCGGCATATTAGGTTAGGTTAGGTTAGTATGGTTCCTTTTATAATAGATTTCCTTAGCCAATCCCCGACGTCCCTCGTATCCGCGGAACCGTTCCACCCGGTCCGTGCGGAGCTGATGCTTATTAATGCCACGGGTTCCCTCGGGAAATTGGGGTTTCAGGGTTGGGAAAAGGTAAAAAGGTTGTCGACCGGGACAGGTTCCTCGTGCTTGAATGGACGTGACCTTCCCTCTAATGCCGGGTCCTGACCTGACCCGATCTTACCTAACCAACCTTAGGGTCGACGTGCCCTGACCTGGCCTGGGGGGCCGAAGGCCGCAACCTGCCCCGGTCGGCGACTGGCGGGAATCAGGCCGCACAACTAAAGTAAAGTTTTACGGGAATAATAGGAATAATAGGAATTGCTGGACAGCGGTACTCCTGACCTGCGTCCACACTGAATTGGGAATTTCAGAAAAATTTAATAAGTAAAATTAGCAATCTCAAAATAAGCAAAAATCAGACTAAGTTCCAAAATTAGAATATGCTAGAAGACTTTTATTCCACTGCAGGTTATGTATTTCGGAGTATTGCCCCTCACTGTAATTACCTGTGCCACACATTCATCGTGTCCTTTATTCATATGCGAAATAAAAAGTGGCTCTAACTGGCCTTGGGTAATTTTCAATTCAAGCTTCAATTTTAATTTAATGCCATTTCTCAATATTGGAGTTTTTTTGCTTTGTTCTTCTCGAACCCAAGTTTCCTTAATATGTTCACTGCGGAGAGCAAATTTACTGTTACCGAGACATTTATCGTCTTTGTTCATGGGCCTGTTTCGACGTTCATAAGTGCGGGGCTAAGTTTTAAACAATGTTCATATGAGTGGACCTGGTATTATATATTAAGAATGTACTGAGTTAATTATGCTTTTCACATTAAGCACGTTAAGGAGACTTATGAACAAACCAAAAAACAAAAAACCATTATCGATAACTGGTATTGAATTACGTTTTTCCCCGGTGTTTCTTGAATGACTCAAGCACATATTATAACTAATGTCAGTGCTATTTAGTACTCGGTCAACCTAGGTCATGCTCTAGCCTTGATTTTCTTAATCCAGCCTATGTGATGGTGCTGTAGACACTTGGTTTTTCGAATAGTAGCTGCCAAAATGGCAAGATTTACTATCGAACTCACCATTGTTCATATGGAAATACAAACCGTCTCCTTTATGCAAGGCTATTCCATTAGATGTGGATGGAATGTTACAGGATGGTTGATATCCTATCTTTAGTGGACAGGACCTAGGTTCCTGCTGTAAGTTTTCTTTAAATGATGTGGATGTGTTTGATATCCTATTTTTAGACACTTCTAACTTCGGCTCAGGGCTCCATCTTGCATCCCTATGCCAGATGATACATGAGTTATAATTGTCATTGATCTCATACTTATACTGTACTCATGACTGGAAAATATGGCTTCTCTGACTGTCAGTTAAGAGATTCTGCCCACTTGAGAAGTCTCTCTCCTGGATCAAAGGCATAGGTTTGTATTTCTGTTGGAAAAAATGGAATTTTAAAGTATTTGGTATATTTCTTAGGTACTCACTCAAAACAGATTGCCCTGGAAGGAAAATAACTGACCTACCTCACCTGAGTCCCTATTGTGGAAGGACTCACCTTCCTACCTCCAGTCAACCATCTTGTTACAAAATTTTAGCGACCATCTCCAGATCAGTCAGAGGAATACTCCTGCGTAAAAGGCTCTTGTCTGTACACCTAGGAAAAATATCAGTCACTTGAAAATCTGGTATTTTGTGCAGATGTACAAATCTGAAACCTTCCATATATACTATACCTGTATATATACTGTACTCAAATCTCATCTCTAGCCATCCCTGCAGTTGTAACTGAAGCTGTGACTGGGAGGGTCACAAACGTGAATGGTGATACTCCCCCCCCCCCACTCATTCCTTGCTGCCATGTATGCCATTGTGCCAAATTTAATCATATAAAAACAGGTTTGTATACAAAGACAAAATCAAATGAAAAAATTTGCTCCATTTTACTTTGATTGTCAAAACCTCTTTGACTTATTCAATCATATAAAAGCAAATGAATATATAAACACTGGTAGGTCTTTTAAGTGTAAACTTGTCTCATATCTTTTTTTTTAAAGCATAAATAAAATATGAGATTTGTATATACAGTACATATGATACATTATACAAATTACTATTAACATTATAATTAATTTCAGGATTCATTTAATACAGGTGAAGTTCAGGCTCTCTGAACATCTGAAGTCGCGTAATCAGAAATGGCTGGGTGGACTGGAAAACGTACAAATGTGATGTACACGAAGCCTGAGGAACCTTCGTTCTTGAAGAAATTTAAGGAGCGTGTTGGATATAAAGAAGATGGCGGCCTTTCAGATAAGGTATTTCCTCTTTTAAACTAATGATATTGTACTCACAAGTGAATGCATGTAAATAGTTTCATATTTAGTACTTAAATGCTTTGTAGGTAAGATAGATGTGTTCATAAGAATTACAAACTTCTAGGCTACCTGTAATTAAGCTTAAACAACTGCTAGGATGATTTAAGTCAGTTCTGTTAATTAGGTAAAGTAAGTGAAAATTAAAATGATGTGTTGGAAGTTGTAGACAACTGCTCTTCACACTTACAGTCAACTTTTACTGGTAGAGAAGCCAATCAGTGACTGGAGTCTGGGTACTGATCTCTCTTTTCTGAAGAAGTTTGTCTTTCAGATTTTTTTAGGGATGGAAACTGCTATGTCCATGTTGGATTCCAACAGAGAGGCCGACGTCTTGTTTTGATAAATACAAAGGATGCACATTTCCACCTACCCTCCCAAGGTCTTTATTGTGATGTGGGATCACAGTAAACTGGGAGAAGTTGGATCCTCAGTCCTAGTAGGAAGTGTAGTACCTGGATTTCCTGATCGACACTGTAGTGGTGAGAGTCCTTCCCACAGAATCTTGGATCAGCAAGTTCAGGAGGTGTCAACTAAGTTTCTGTTCTGACAGGAACATCCTGTTTTGGTATGGCAGATTGTACTTGGTCGTTCATCACCTCTAGAAAAGCATGTACCTTACATGCAGATCAATTTGTGCTCACGTCAGTGGTGCTTGATGGTGCTTGAAGCAGCACTGGTGATCTGTGTTTGATCTAATGATGCTACCCATGCACCTGAGCCAAGAAGTGAGGGACATTGTTAGATGGTGGCTAAATGACAGGAAACTCTCAGGATTACCATGTGGCTCCTTGTTGGCCACAAATCAGTTTGTATCCAACCTGCTAGACCCTTTCATTCAGTTACAGAGTTACCAATGTGTCCCACACTAATTTGGAAGCCACAGGTGGTGAGGTAACACCATTCCGTGGAGTTCCTTGCATTCCATGGCTGCAGACTATCTAACATCTGTTTGGGGCTTCTCTTGCTGAGGTGCACAGGAGATGCATGGTACCCTATGTAAGTCCACAGCAGACATCTAAGCAAAGTTGGCCATCTTCTGTGGTAGAAAGCAGTCTTCAGCAGATCACAAACTTTCTTGTCTACCTGTCCAAGACAAGCTTACTCTATTTCTGCCACTTCTCAGACCTTTTCTTAGGATTTCCAATTTAAAGGCATGGACCTCTCTGCCGTGGTTGATATCTCCATGCTGTTGAGGAGCTCTGAGCACTTATCTGTATTCTTACCCAGGTGCTGAATGTGCTCCTGAGGGAGGCTTTGAATAGGGATATCACACTCAAGGCTCTCTTCTTGCTAGCCTTAGCATTGACAAAAAGAATAGGCACACTGCACAGTCTTAGGCCTGAATGTTGACAATTGTTCATTAGTACTGGCAAACACATCATGGAAGTATCAAAGGAAATTGTGTTCTCGCTTTGGGAGGTTCATCAAATGGGCGTATTTTTCATCTGGTGATGGTGATTACCCCATCACCTGGATGATTGCACATGGAGATGGCACAGGTAATGAGGGGAGGTGTCTAGTGGTGCTAGAATATCTTTGCCTCTGTTGTGTAGCTGCCCAAGCTGTTAGGACAACAGAATTTTGCCAAAGGTTGACAGTGATGAAAAGTTGGTGAAATGGAATTACTGGTACCTCTTTCCCCTTATCTGTATCTGATGATGAAGATCTGGGCACCAAAGCTGTCCCTCTAAATAGCTGTTCAAGCTGTCACAAAGTAATGGGTTTGTTTTGAAACAAATTAATTTGAAAGGTAAACTTACTTTTTTCTTATACAAATCCACTGCTTTACCAAAAAATCTCAACCTCGATTCCCTGCAGGGTAAGTCTCCACATAAAATACCCAGATGCATACTCAGATATGGGGAAACAAGTTCTCATTCTATTATGGTATATCTGAAGATTGCTCAAAATGTAGATTTAGTGTGTCATAAAGTTTCAAAATTGAATTTGTGGTGTAAATCAAGCATTTTTGTAGAATTATTTGAGCTGTTTAGTTTTAAAGTTGCTTTTACCAATACATATTTTACGAGGATGGAAGTATAATAATTGTTTTATTTTTCAGTTTGCAGTGATGCCAAAGGCCTCAGATGATGACTGTGAAGACAAAGATGATGAACTTCCACAGGTGAGTCAGCAATAAGTATGTTGTACTGCGTATATATCCTTCCTTGATAAAGATTCATAGACTTTACTATGGTCATTTGAAAGTACAAATCATTGCATTACTCTTGCTTATTTTGCCCTTTCAGTCAGGATAATGTTCAAATCCACTTAGCCAAAGTCCTTCATGTGATGGAATGGAATGGAATATAAAATTTAGGCCAATGGCCAAGTGTTGGTACCTATGAAGTCATTCAGTGCTGAAAGAGAAATTTAAAGTAAAAAGGCTTTAAAGTTGTAACAGGAGGAAAACCTCAAAGCAGTTGCACTATGAAACAATTGTTAGGAGAGGGTTGAGGAAAGTAAGATGGAAGATAGAGAATATGAATAGAGGTACAGTAAAAGGAATGAAAGAGTGCATCACATGAAGTACACTGATGGCAGTACCCGCCCACAGGGTTTGATGTGATGACCTGGTGATTAGCAGCTTGATAAATCAGGGCTGCCCAGAACATACCCAATGGTGATAAAACAAAATAGCAACAGTCTTTTTCCTTGAAGGAGGACAGTTTCATCAGAATCGAATACCTGCTCTGACAAGTATTCATTCTCTTCTAAAAAATTTTTTGACATCCAAAAACTCCTTTGCCGTGTCTTGGTCAGCAGAAGCTACTTCTGTAATCATTACATTTTGCAGTTCCTTCCTCCTCCTGAAGTTAAGCTAGCCTTTGTTGACTTTGGTGCCTGTAAACTAAACCCTTGGACTTCTGCGTGCCTTACAGATTTATATAAGGACTTGGCCTTTTCTCAAATGACATATGAGTCCATGAGAATGCCTTTTTTCATAGCAGTACAGTATCCACAGAAAATTATCCTGTTTCCTTAAGAGAGAGGAGTATTTTGCATATGATGCAGTGCTTATCACCTGCCAGCTTAGCTGCAGCAGTGGATTTGCAGATTAACTTTTTTCTTGTGTATGTAGCTTTACCTCTTGTGTTTGCACTTTACAGTTGATGTGTTGACTTGATAATGGTGGTCAACATCAGCATGTGAGGTAGAAAAATGTAGAAAATATAACAGCTTAATCTTTCTTGTAGGGTCTCCATTTTCTTTCGCCTCTTGGTACCACTTTTATTAATATTAGAAGCTTTACACTTTGGGTCAAGGTTGAATTATAGATTTTACAGTTGTTACATTGAATAAGATACAAGAATTACAAAAACTATCATTCACTGAGTGAGACATTAACAAAAGTCCTCTAAATGAGAGATTGCCTCAATGAACCCACATGGGCTCAACATAAAATGTTCTGTGTCGAAGCTGCGCAACAGGCGAGAAGGTTCTCAAACTTTAGAAAAAGACCTTTGGTTCAAATCTAAATACCTCTTTTAACTTTGTTCACTCTCATGTTTTATAAGCTTTCTTCCATCTTGTTGTCCAGCTTCCATGACTACTCTTTCCAGGTGCTAATATCACATACTCTTTGAGGTAAATATCATGGACATTCCCACGTTCATCAAAATTTACTGCCTAGGTGACTGGGAGAAGGGATCATGGTTGGGAAGGGGTTTGCATTAGTTAGAGTTGTGGGTGATATCAGCCACCCTGGAGACAGTTGGATCTCTTATGCAGAACTATCCTCAAGTGCTGGCTTATTAGAACTCTGGTGAAGCCATTCCTTTGGTCAGAACTCTCAGCTTTAGTCTGGAAGGCTATCATTACAGATTAAGGAAGGATGATTCCATGTTTACATGGTCTTATTCCTAACTGGTGGCCAGTTTCCAGGTGGTCTGTTGACACATGGCTAGCATTAGTATCTAGCAACTTAAACTTTCACTGACCTTTTGTTCTGTAATATGATATTAGCAATTTAGGGGAAGTAGGCCTACTTTTTTATGTGATCAAAGAGCTGCTATGTATTCCAGTTGTGTCCTACCTGAATAAATTCGTTATGTGATAATTTATGGACACTAAGTATTAGAGGTGTTTGCTTATAGTAATTATGTTATGTCTCCGAGTTGTAAATAATGATGTTTTAAACTACTACTACAGACGTATATAACTGTTACAAATACTTATTTTTGCAGAAATTGAAAATGAATGTTCATTCTTTATTGGGATGAGTTAAGCCAATTTGCTAAATTTCTCATCTTCAACAAGTTTCAGTTTATGGCAGGTTTATACTTTGGTCTGACCTTTATGAAGATGCAAAACCTAACTCAAGTATTTTTTACTCAATGAAAAATTGTAATGACCCTTCCTCTGTGTTTTGGAACTATGTCTTGTTGCAGTGTGAGTCAATTATCTGACAAAGTCAGTGACTGGGGACATGTTTATATGTGCTACTACTGCTTTCATGTCTGATAAGCCAATGGCTTTGGCATTACAAAAATGTTCTCATTTAAAACAAATATAATAATCGTAGCTTTTACTGGATAGGAGGTATGAGAGCTTAAGTAATGGCATCTTTGTAAATGCTTAGTTATCTCTTCAATGAAACAAAGGTGATAGCTTTAGTAAGGCAATGGTTTTATTTTACACGATTGTTTCAAGTAATTCTTGAGGAGTCACATGTCCAGTGGTCCTCAGGAACTTGATAATGAAACTTTACTTAAAATTACAACTTAATCTTAAAAATCCTTCCACTTACAATAATATCTTGATGCTAGTTATGGAAACAGCTTCAATCCGTGTTTTAATCCAGTGTTTTGGATGATAAATTTATGCGATACTCTACACTGTCTCATTTCAAGAACTGACCTTGGTAGTCAAAGTTGTTGCAATGTCTGATACAGAAATATTAACATGACTCATTCACTAACCGCTTCCAATCCGAACAGGTTGTCAGTCTCAGACCTGGAGATCTTACACAGGAAGAATATGACAAACTTCGTGCCGAGGGGAAACTGGATGATTTGCTGCAAGAAAAGTCTGAAAGCAAGGACTCCAAATGTAAAGAGGAAGGTAAGTGAATTATTTTTTTATGTTGGTGTTTGTATACATCAAGTGTACCTGAGGTCATTTGCCAGGTGGTAAATAGTAGGTAAACATACTCTTGATAGCTTTTGTTTTTTGTCTTCCAAACACCTTGGTGTTTTCACATTCTTAAACATGGTCAAATGCATCATATTAATTAATGTATGGTGACTATATTTTTCATTCTTTTCAGGATTGAGGACAGTTCAAAGTATAACTGAAATTTTGATGATAGCCATATTGGGGTTTAACTATGTAACTGTGTATTTGGCAAAACATGGAAAGATATTTAGAAAAGTAGACAGATTTTTACTTGACATGTCTATCAGCTTGTCAGTTTGTGCAGTGTAAAATCGAGTGACAGCATTTCATTAATGCTGTATTGCCTGGGATTTTTAGTTTTGCAATAGATGCCTAAGTTTTGTTATGAATCGTAACAAGGGGTATACTAAAAGTTAGTCATTCTTTATGTACTTATAATTCAGTACTTGGTTTCTTCAACATTTTTTCATTATACAGATAGATTGCTAATATATTTTGTTTATGGTACAGCACTAGTATGTAGCCTTATATAAATATTTACTCTGATATGGAATTACTATAAAGTAATGAAATTACTATTAATGAGATTAATTTTGTTGAAATACTAAAATTCTTTATCACCAATAAATATATTAAGTTAAATAATACAATTTAGCCGTAACATTGTCAATATATATTAATGTTTAAGAATCTAAACTCTTTAAATAATAATCCCTTAGAAGGCAGGCTTGAATATATAAATACATACAATGATATACAGTGTGTTACTGAATGATAGAAATATATTATTTGATGTCAATTCAATATATCCCAGAGTATTTGACATTTGCACTACTAACAATGACTGCTGTGAAACAGGATCCTTCTTAGATACTGACATTAAAATTATTAATAATAACTTTCTAACTAAGGTTTATGATAAAAGAGACTTTAATTTTGTAATTCTAGGACTTTATGCTTTCTATGACTTACGGAGTCATATACATGTCATTTTCTAGATCTGCAAATATTTGTATGGATGGCAAAGATTTTCAGTTGGTAGTTTTTGTTAATAGATGATTGGTGATAAATTTCCATTATGGTTGCTCAAGAAACTTACGAATAAATTTGAATTGAAGAAGTCAAATACCATCCGTAAACATGCAGTAATTTCAGTAAGTTACATTGTTTGAATATGTTTTCTAATATTTAAAATTTATTACTCATTTACTCTTATTGATCTTTTGTATGTATGAATATATATTTATTTACATTTTGTATCCTGAAGACTTACAGTATACAATACAAGTGGTTACGACAGTTATTCGATGAATAACCACTGTGCATCATCACCAGTGACCTCTGTTGGAGTAGATCAATCATGTCTCCTGATGACAAAACTCGTTATTTATTTGGAATAGAATGCAGTGGATGCTTTATGTAAATGTAATTTCTCTTCTCCTCACTTACTCTTCTTTTTCTTAAACATTAACATGACTCATCCTTTGAATTGACTGATAAGATTGGGGAACCTGCAACATCAGGTCCCTGAGTCCTCCATCCCTGCACCTCTTTGTTGGCCCTTCCATTATCATAACAGCAAAAGGGTCAGCTATATGGACACTAATTTCTCTCTAGTTCTTCTGGTATACTTTCCCTGTCTTCACTCTGGGTCTTGTTATAGCACAGTAATAGGTGAGGCGCTAAACATAATCTTGTTGTGTCGGACAGCTTTCATAACATAAGTTACACAAAATCCATTTTTGTACACCGCAACAGAGGAACTCAATCCTTGAGTTATTCTTTACCCTCTGTAGCAGTGCAGATGACCTTCCCTATTTGGCCAATGTCTATTTCTGGATCAGACCACGTCCAGCTATTGGTGTTTAATGACTGCAAACTCCGAGTTATTCTACAGTCCTGGAGTGTGAAATATGGCCACTTTAAGCACAGGACAATCTTTACGAAAGAACATCATCCAAAATGTGTAACTACTTTCAATATCAATTCTTTCATGGCTAAGTATATGTCTGCTCTACCAAACAAAGGTTTGTACTTCATCAGTTGGAAAAAGACGATTCATGCTGAATGTGGGAAAGTTTTGGGAGTTTACCGTACATAGACAAAGCTCTCACTCTTTGAGGACATATTTTGATGAATTCTTAAATCAGTCATTTCCTTCGTCCATACATGAAACGTAAAATTTGGCATACTCTGATATTAACTCCAGTTAGCCTGGATAGGTAATGACAAATACATCAAATGTAAATACAGAGTCAGCACTGAACTCATTTGCATCTTTCCAGGCATGAAGTGAAAATGAACTGTATTTATGGAATCCAAATACAGATGTGGCATTTCTTTTGTGGATACCAATGAACTGTTTTCTGTCTGCACTGCTTGTTTTTATATGACTGATATGTGCTGAAAAAACTGATCTCACTTTGAACTTTTTCGTATTTTAGAGCCGCCCCCAGATGGTAAGATCATTTTTCGAAAGCCCACAAAACGCACCAGCGAGGAAGGACAGAAGGAAGACGGGAAGAAATTGAAAAGTGATAAGTCAGAAAAGGAGATGAAGAAGAAAAATAAACAAAAAATCAAATTACTTTCTTTTAACGAAGACGAGGAAGAAGAGGAGGATTAGATCATATTTTTGTACTTCAATAGCTGCTAAGAATAATAGTTTTATGCACCGTAAATGTTTCAGTAAAATAAGAACACTCTTCAATTATTGTCCTTGAAAATTTGTCATTGTTAGTCCTTTTATAAAGGCTCACTGAATATTAGCCTGTTATTTTGTATAATAATTAGACATTGGATTTTCCTGTTCAGCTTTGTGTAACAAAACTTCTGAATAAATTTTATATGGTCTAGTATGCAGCACCTTTGTCCGTGCTTGAAATGTTATCCAACCCTTTCCTTTTAACTAAAATATTTGTAAAGTTTTTACTGTTTCAGTGTTACTGGTAAGAACAACTCTTCCATATAATGACAGGGAGGAAACGTGCATTATAATCAATTACCCCAGAAAACAAAGGTCCTAGATTGTCGTAAAGAGGTCATATGTCTGGTCAATTATAACACTGCAAGCTGGTCTCAGCACTTGGCCTAAATTTTGCATTCTGATTCCATAGGGAGGATATATGGTGTAGTAAATTCTGATGCTATACACAATTGTCATATACATTTTCATAAATGGTATTTCATTAATCACTTCAAGTTTTGATACTATCACGCAGTGTTCAAAGGAACGAAGGTCTTCAAAACAAATGTGAATTATATATATTTTAAGCAAAAATGATCTAATACAAAACATTCTAAGGCATCCAGTAAAATGTTTATACAAAAATACTGTAATTGACTTTGGGCAATGTTGTGAGGCACCCTTTACAATTGATGCTATGAGTAGAATAAGTATGAAGATACTAAAAAAACATGCTCTCTATCAAATTAAATGAAACTGCATAAAATTCCTACAACTGTCAATTCATAATACTGAAAAGTATATAGTAAACAGAGGTGAATGATTTAAACAAGAAACTCATCATAAACAAGACAAAATCCTTGAAGAAAAAATGGGCTACTTGCCTTGTTTCAATAGTAAATAAAAAAGCTGGTTATACTCTTCAAAGAAAATAAATAATTCAAAACTACCGTAATCCAGAGACAAGGGAAGTATTGTCACAGTATGGTTTCAACTGGGCAGTGATTAAACTGATACTGCAGTTGAAGGTGGTCTTCAAATCTTCAAGACAACATTTTCCTCACATAGATTGTACCATAGTTTTCCTCTTGCGAATTTGTTACAAGGCACCATTCACAATTCACGCTAGTTGCAGAATGAAGTTATATGAAGGCACTAAAAAGGGATACCCTCTATCAAATTAAATGAAACTGCATAAAATTCCTGCAACTGTCAATCCATAATACTGAAATGTATATAGTACATAGAGATGAATGATCTGAATAAGAAACTGTGATTATAATTAAGACAAAATTCCTCGAAGAAAAATGTTTCTAACGAGCTACATTCCTTGTTTCAATAAACACAAAATCTGGTCATACCCTTCAAAGAAAAATAAATAACTCAAAATACTGTAATCCACCCTAGAAGTATTGTCAAAATATGTTTTCACCTGGGCAGTGATAAAACATACTCTACACCTACTACATACTGCAGGTGGTGGTGTTCTTGAAATCTTCAAAGCTACACTTTCCTCACACAGATTGTACCATAGTTCTCCTCTTGCGAAAGCTCAACAATTCTCCTCTTGTGCATTTCTGGAATAAAAAATTAAGTGTTCACAAACAATACTGTACGTAATTTAGTACAAGCATTTATTAATACACTTCCGATAAACCAAAATAAAAACTAAGAATACACATCCATTCTGTACTCTGAGTAAAACTGCCCCAGAGAAGTCCAGGCAACAGCAATGTTACTCATTACAAAACAGCCTCAACTATATAATTATCATCTCAGCAGTTTAGTATAACCAGTTCATTCATTTATATTTGTCAATGAGAAAATGATAAATGCAGACTCAAAAGTGTTTTTAATGGTGGTCTTTCATAATTTTGATTATGTTAAACACTTGGCAAGCTATTCACCTGTTATTTCTCAACCAGTTAAGACAACTTAGAGACAAATGGTTACTAACCATTTTCTTTTTCTAAGTTTACTACAGAGGACAGTGTTTGAGGAAAGTGCCTTTTGCAGCAAGATGCCATTTAAAAATATTACTATTATTCAGAAGATGAATCCTGTTCATATGGAACAAGCCCACAAAAGGGGCCACTGACTTGAAATTCAAGCTTCCATACAATATGGTGTTCATTCGAAAGAAGTAACAGAAGGTAATTTAAAGAAATTAACAGAAAAGCAGTCCCGGTTACAGCCAAGAGAAATTAAATCAGAAATTATTTCCTGGTTTATGTATTAATTAATAGTCTGATGAGGAAATATGGCTCCAAAATGGCAGAATAATCAAAATTTGGATTTTTTTGTTGAAAACAACTTAATAAAAATGCAACCCGTTTTCACATTAAAAGCTGGCCTGAAGTTTTAAATGAAGAACAACTTTTGGCCTGAAGAGTTTTTTCTTGATAAATTATACTGCATCTAATATAATTTGCAGAAACTTTTTAAAATTTTAATACCCAAATTAGCTAAAAATGTTGAAGATTTTAGCAACACTTTTTCAAATTTCTGTCGAGTTTAATACAGAATTTAGGCCAAAGGCCAAGCACTGGGACCTATTAGGTCATTCAGCGCTGAAACGGAAATTGAGAGTTAGAAGGTTTGAAAGGTGTAACAGGAGGAAAACCTTGCAATTGTTAGGAGAGGATGGAAAGTAAGGTGGAAGAAAGAGAATATGAAAGGAGGTACAGTAAAAGGAACAAAAGGGGTTGCAGCTAGGGGCCTAAGGAAGGCACGCTGCAAAGAACCTTAAGTAATGTCTACAGTGCACTGCATGAGGTGCACTGACGGCACTAGCCCCCTATGGAGGTTCAAATTTGTTTCCAAAACTTGATACACAATGTTGGTTGAAAGTTGTACAATCACAAAAGATGTTTGACTTTAAATGTTGTTATAGGATTGGGTCATGTTGCTAATTCATCAAATACCAACAGGTCCGATGAGAGTGGCAAATTCAGAGGGGATAATATTCAAAGTGACTTTCCTACTGGAATGAAGAGCACTACAAACCAACAATCATTTAATCTACTATTAATTTATTGTCAGATTTATTATTCCACAATGCCTGCTACTATTGTAAAGGATAGGTTTTAGAATGTAACAAATCCTTGACATGGACAGATACATTTAATCTAATCAAAGTGACTGCTTATATGAACAGGGACCTAACATATTTCAACATTAATTTGTGGAATGAAGCCTTAAGCTGCTGAACACAGGGATTTTTATGATAATTTTCATGACCTTCTAAAGCACTTCAATGGTCATAAAAAGGGACAACTTTCTGTGGCGGAAGTTTTTAATAATCTTATCAGCTAGGCATACTAAAGACAATTTTACTAGGAGGATAAATGCAAAGGACTGAGCTGTTATAACCAAGAGATGAACATGAGTTAGATTAACTAACTTGTTGGATGCAACACTTTTAGAGGAATATAACTAACCACTGGTAGGCAAAATGGACTACCCACCATTAGCTAACCAGAGACATTTACAAATAGTTCCGCATTCAAGATATTTATGACAAACATTAGCACCTCCAAGGACAAAACATTACCAACAGTTAACGTTCTTATCACATCTTTCAGTATTTGCTTTGAATATGAAATCCAATCTCGACCACAAGACTTTTCCCATTCTAGACTAAAATATATGAAAGCAGAAAATCAATTCCATGTGTATAAAAAAGGACATTTAAACAGAACATGCGTGGTGAATTCTGAATTCACCATTACCTTCACGAGACTTGGTGGGAGGATGCTGCATAAAGCTTTAATACTGTTTACAGAGTTCCTCTTCCAAGAAATACCTACTTACAATGAGTAACAATAAAGCCTGTATATCCAAGACCCCTTCATATATTTACAATTAAAACTGATGATCTTATTTGCCACAAAATATATGATAATAAAATGCTTACCAAGCAGTGCCGCAAAAGCACTAGCAGCGTCTTTCCTCGTTGGATCCTGAGGGAGAAAATCTTCAAACACGAACTGCTCGTCAGAACCTCCTTCATCCAACATGGACTGGATGGAGCTCGTAATGCGTCTCCTCTTCAGCTGCGACGGTGTCGAACGATCTTCTCCAGTGTCACTCTTTCCTTGACTAAAGGAATTTCACCTCTTCCGTTTGGAGTCGTCTTCGTCCTTGGCCTGATTCGTCTCTCTGAGGTCGGCTCTACGGGAGGCAATTCCGAGGGTCTCTCCATGCTGGATGGAATAAAGGTACTTATATCAGACAAAATTTAGGCACGTGAAATTCGAAAAACGCAAAAAATAAACAAAAATGCCCAGGGTGACAAAAGGATATGAGATCATACACCTGTACCTTTTGTGAACCCAACTTTAGTATTTTAATTATTACATAAAAATATGGAAGGCTAAAAGACAGAAGCAAGGATAACATCTCATCAAAACAAAATTATAGTCGACCCCAGCCTATGTGCATATTTTTCCGTGGAACTTTCCCAAAATCATTCGCAGAAAATTCGGCAGTTTGCGGATTTTTTCGTCGAGAAATATCCACTAATTACTGTATTTTTGTGTTATTTTCATGACTAAATACAATTTTTTATGATAAAAAAGGATTTACTATTTTTCATATATTAATATTAATGTCAACAGCAAAATATCAATATAAAATGTATTTTTTTTCAATGTGCTGTATACTGTAATAAAATATTTATGTACATACAGTAGCGTAGTTAATTTGTGAATTGCCAATGTCTCCCCTACCTACTGAGAAAAGAAAATAGACTGCTTTGATACTGTAAGAGAGAAAATGGATGTACATGTATGTATTGGGGTAAACTGAACAGTTTTCACACTTAGCTGTAAGCCATATACTTTTAAGGGCAATGTTGTAGATGATTTTGAAATGATATTAAAGTGTTTTGGATGATAGTTTAAGGTATACATTTGATGTTTGAACTATTAAAATATACAATTGTAAGTGTTTTCAGAGGAGGGTTTTAGTATTTGCGAGTTGGTGTGGTCCCTATCCCCCACAAATACTGGGGGTTGACTGTATGTAGAGAAACGGATAGGAGAATGACAAAAAAGCTTTGTATTTTTATAAAAAAAAAAAAAGATCTACACATGAAACAGATGACAAGGTATACAAAATTATAAAGGTCTGAATACATGCAAAACTGGACTGTAGACCAGGTTGTAGGTTAAGGCCTTTTGTCTGTATGTTTAAAGGTAAGCGACCATTTTACCTACAGGACCAATATAAGCTTTGGTCAAAATTTTAACAATCAGATCAAAATAAAATTTAATCAACGCATGCATAAAAGCAGACTACTGTTGAAACTAACCTCATGCCTTTCCCAAAAACTTTTCTTTGCTGACCTAAAATGGCACACTATAAAGTGACCCCTTCATTGTTTGCTCTTTCTCTAACCACAGTTTTCTTATTGTGGCTATTTGTGTATACTAAATTGCATTAATGGCAAAAGAAAAATGAAATTATAAACGTGAAAATGGATGTCCAGAGTTAAGACTGGACAGGTAGGATGGGGTTGCAAAAATTATCCAGGCAACTGGTTCAATGAGCATGTGGTGGGCTGATTGGAGGGGAAAGGAAAGAATGGGGTAATCAAGTGTGTCAGGTGCTGGTGGAGGGAGAATCGCAAACAGAATTGGCCTCAGTCACAGTAGCCAATGACTTTTGATGCATGGAGTCACTGGTATCCTCTAAACTTTGACAGGGGTCATGTTTCTGGTAGTATGTTTGTGTGTGTGATGATGGTACTGTCACTTGCAAAGGGCATGTAAACTGTGCTTCCCCTGGACAAGAAATTAAGGGATTCTTAACTACCCTTGATGCTGGGTGAACACATTCAAGGATAATCACATGGTACAATGTTCCAGACATAACCTTATGTTCAAGAAGCAGGAAAGCAAACCAGTAAGTTGTATACAATATGCCAGCATTAGTATTATGAGGATAAAATCTTGAAAGAAATGTTAGTTGGGGATCAATCAACTGCTATGAATGGCATCCAGCTTTGTGTGGTTTAAAATGTCTTACAAATTTAATTAAAACATTACTGGTTTTTCCACTGAAGAGTATCACAAACTTTTCATTGATATGCTTGCCAATTGCCTTTGTAATATCAAATGAATTTTTCACAATAGCGTAGTACTGTATTAAAAGGAAACAATTATTCAGTCTAGGAAATCTGGCATTTTTTCTGAAGCATCATACATACAAACAGTACTGGGCTCTGCTAACACAAGATAAAGCTATTGGTTTTGTTATGAACTCATGCCATGAACTACTTATTTGCCTGAAATATGAATGTACACGCCTTTGTAATACGCACAAGAAAAAACAGAGTACAGTATGAATAAAATCAATCATGGTACACAGACAAAAGCTGAGATAGTTGTATGTCTTCTCTCTGTTTCACAACTTCAACGACCTATATTTTATGCATCACCCAGTAATGGCATGGTTTTTAAACATGACATTTGTTTATGGTCTTGTATCCAAGAGACAATTTACAGTATAAGCTTTATTGTATGCACGGTTTGTATTTTACTAGTATGCAAATTTTAAAACTGTCTGTCTTCTATGGTTGCTAAATGATGCTGCATACCGTACATACAGCACTAGGTTCAATACACTGGTATTGGGTAACTGTCAAATGAAAATGCATGGGCTTTTAATGTTACAAGTTGGATGCTTCTAAAAAACAACACTACAAGTTTCCACTACCTGCATTTACGACATAAATTTTGATCTAGTTTCATTCCCTCTGATGAAAAAGATAGTAGTTCTTGTAAAGCTTACGGATTTTTAAGTTAATTTTCAACAATACAAGACTTACAAACAAGAAAAGGTCTTATTTTAACCTGACCTTTAAAGAAAATGACTTTTTCATAGTTTTCACCTTTGTGTCACGTAACACCTTTAAAAGGAGATCACTTAACTACAATAATAAATACAATACTCAACTTGACGACCTACGTAGTTTAGCCTTAACCTAACGAAGATTGATAAAACTGGAATGGAATGGAACACAGAGTTTAGGTCAAAGGCCAAGCACTGGGGCCTATGAGGTCACGCAGCGCTGGAAGGGAAATTGAGGGTAGGTAGGCTTGAAAGGTGTAACAAGAGGAATACCCTGCAGTTGCACCATGAAACAATCGTTACGAGAGGGTGGACAGTAAGAAGGAAGAAAGAGAATATGAATGGAGGTACTGTACAGTAGAAGGTGCACTTACGGCACTACCCCACTACAGGGAAGATTAATAAAATCGACATGCAAGCCCACCAATTTAGAATGCTTTCAGGATCTCGCTTTAACCCCCTCCAATCAGGTTAGCAAGATCTCACTATATGGTCCCACACTTGAGACATATGGTAAGACTGCCAAAAGCAACAGTTTGCATATTTTATCATATCTTCTATAATGGAAATTGTAAACACTGGACAATAAGCAATGACTAAATATCAATAATATTCATCATTCATAAACAAACAGACCTAAGAAAAACTTTGCACAAGAGTTACTCATTTACTTTAACCCATTTGTAAATCGCTAATTACCTCAGCGGACGGTGAACCTCTACTTCCACAGATACAACCTGGAGTCCCTCCATGGGTGAAGGTGGAGGTCCTCTGCGGTGGGGAGGTGGTGGAGACTCAAATAATCCAAAAGTGGTCTCGCGAGGAACAGGGGCAGACTCAGGAGCTAAGGTGATACTTTCATCAAGTTCTCTAGTTCTCTCTGAAGGTGAAAAAATGAAGCAGATATGAAAAGGAAATATGTCAACTGTAATGCAATGAAAATACTGTAATGTTAAAAACAAATAACCTACAACGACAGGATACAATTTAGGCCAAAGGCCAGGCGCTGGCACCTATGAGGTCATTCAGCACTGAAAGGGAAATTGAGAGTGAGAGGTTTAAAAGGTGTAACAGGAGGAAAACCTCGCAGTTGCACTACGAAACAATTGTTAAAAGAGGGTGGAAAGTAAGTTGGAAGAAAGAATATGAATAGAGGTTCAGTAATAGGAATGAAAAGGGTTGCAGCTAGGGGTCGAAGGGGCGCTGCAAAGTACCCTAACTAATGCCTACAGTGCACCATGTAAGGTGCACTGACGGCACTATCCCCTTACCAGGATAACCTAAAATCAGCAAAATCTAAAAGTGGAACTTGAGAAACAAATCCAGCAATCTATTGTTGGTCCCTACGCAACACATCTGCATTTTAAAGAAAATTCCTGAAACTATCTTCAATTTAGGGGAGAAAAAAATGTCTGTGTTCCTTACAAACGTGAACTGAAGTTCAGTGAAAGTTTAATAATTAATATTAAAGCACAAGAAAAATCATGTAATTAAAAAGAACTGAATAATAATTTAAAAATGAAATATGGAAGTGAGATATGTTAATCCTGAAAAGTCTCCAGTCTGGGAATCTCTATGAGTTACTGACTTAGCAGACAAGCCCAGAGATATTTTTAACAACAGGGACCTAAGGAACTTGTGTACATAAGCCAACCTACCAGACTGAGCTGATCTTCATTTTCTACAGTGAAATTAAAAATGTGTAGCACACTAAATAGGCTTTATTAATAGTAATAATGGTGTTGCAATGATGCATATGCATATTTTCTGAAGCCAGACAGAGGTAAAGAAATATAGTTTGTAAAGCTCAGCCAAACACATAAGGGCTGGAACATGCATCTTTCCATGGTTTAACCAAAGTAGTATCATGATTTTCTGCCTCTAAATCTCACGAGATGAAAGAAAATGAGTCCAGTGTTGGACTTAATGACTGCCTGATAGTACGTCTGGATATTCTTTTCAAACTGGGTGCAGTGCTGAAGGAAGGTTCTATTCCACTGTCCTACATTTAACAAGGTCTTTTATCAGTGTTGATTATTTGATTACCCGCGAGAACATAAATCTTACAGCTGTGACAAGACTCCAGCTTCCCAAATTTCAGTTCTATGGATAATTTTAATTAATTACACCCATTGCTATTTCTCTGACCAAGCTTGGTACAATACAAATCATAATACTCGCACTTGAGTTGTGAGTCAGAAATTTTACCTTAATTCTTCAGTGAAGCTATCTTTTAATAAGTAAAATAATTACTCAATATTATACAAAAATGAATTTACCAGCCTTCACCATCATTACAGACACCACCCTAATTACGTTCCAGAAGGCCATTAGTATGCCGAATTGTTTTTAAGTTGGTTACTGCACCCTTCATGCCTATTTAAGTAGAGTATGATATAAAATCAATACTGTACAGTACTGTACATTTTTTCTTCCTAAAACACAATACACTGTACAAACTGTACTGTATGCACAGAACAGGCATGTAAAACAAAATTTGGACCTATGGGTGGCAAAAGGGAGTACTCTCAACACAATTTTAATTTGCAATCCTGTTTGTTTGTATCTCTGAATGTTTGTAAGTTGAATGTTCTTAAGTAGGATGGTGTCTGTATTAACACAATGGCGGTATTCATTCAAATGGAATTAAAAGCTGCAGATGTCGAAAGACATCACATTACTCACTAGATCCTCTGTGGACACGTTCTTGTTGTGCTGGTTCAGGAACGCCAGATGGCATCTCAGAGCCCAGGACCGGAGGTGGCTCAATGGGAGCCCCATTAATCAAAAATGGCTCGGTACTTTCTGGACGTCCAGCTGCCTGCTCCTCTGTACGAAAAAGGGTTATGCTTAATTTGCTTTTCCAACCATGTAAATATATGAACAGAATACAATTACCTTTATATACACCACATTATTTAACCACATTATTTATACATCAGGTCTTAACCTAAAACAAACAGCTCTTGAACGAGAACTTGCTAAACTCAAGTCAGACAATTACCTGGACAATCTCTGGGAAACAACAGAAAACTAACAACTACATAAGTACAATAATGAAAACATGTAACTTTTAACAAGGACAAAACACAGAACATCTAAAACAAACACGAAAAGAGTTTACAAATACATGACACCTATAATTTCCACAATGATATCAGCTTTGTACTATATTTATTGTGGTATTTTATGTCACCTAATATGTGGAACTTGTGTAATTTCAGGGATTTTAACTGTCTATTCAAACTTCTTGAAATCTCATGTCTAAACAATAACAAACTTGTTAACAATCAGAATGACATCATCTTTATTTTGCACTGTCAGTCATTATCAGTTACAGGAAGGCCCAGAGATATTACTGAAGGTGTAATACCCAAGATGAGAATCAGATGCTTCTATTAAAAGGAAGATTATCAAGCCATGACATAAAGGTATATCCAGCTTTCATCTAAGACTCAAATGTCCTGAGGATACAGTGATCCCCATACCAAAGAAAACCATCTCTGCTGATGACCAACACTAGATTAAGACAGCTTGGGTAATCTTTTATAAAGCACCATGTCAAATACCTTCTGTAATGGATAAATGCTAGGACCTATCAGGTCATTCAGCACTAAAAGTGAAACAGAGTAAAAAGGTTTTAAAGATGTAACAGGAAGGAAACCTTGCAGTTGCACTATGAAACAATTGTTAGGAGAGAGTGGAAAGTAAGATGGAGGAAAGAGACTATGAAAGGAGGTACAGTAAAAGGAAAGAAAGGGGTTGCAGCTAGGGGCCGAAGGGATACTGCAAAGACCCTTAATTAACGACTACAGCGCACTATGTGACGTGCACTGACAGCATTTGCCAGCTACAGGGCAAATGCATCCTGAAAAAAAGTATATCTACTGGTCTACTTTTATCATCTAAACCAAGCATGTCATGGAGTAATCTGTCTGCTCAAGCATGATATTCTATTAGGGGAAACTAAACTGGCTATCTAGAATTAACCTGTTTGATCTGAAACACATCTTTAAGTCTTCTTCCATCCTAGATTCTAATACCTTCCCAAGAAATTAAGTCAGGCTGATTGGGAGGTAGTTCCTTACTTCATCCTTAGAACCCCTCTTGAATCTTGGTGAATTATTTTGAAGTTTCCATGGATACTTTGTAAGTGTCACAAAAGTAGAAGAGCAATTTCTTTTTACACTCCTTTGATCACCACTCTGCCTGGTACTAGAAACTCACTTTGATTCAGCTTTATTTTTATTCACGTCATTTGTTATTTTTTCCCACAATGGCTGGTTTCAAAGGTATATTACTAAGAAAGGAATTTCTGATGTGATTTCTTCACTGTAAACACTTCAAAGGTGTCCTTCAACAGATCTGCCATACCTGCATCACTACTCATAATACTGACATCTTTATCTTTTGAAGTCTCTGTTGTACTCTTGAATGATTTTCCCAGTTTGTAAGTGCAAAAATGGCTTTTCAATATTCTTTTATAGATGTATTCCTTCAGTTGCATGCACAAAAGTGCTGAAGACTTATTAGCCCATTGGGTTAAAAAATTTAAGAATAATCACAGCATTCATCTTTTGTCTTAGTTCCAAACTGAGGCTACCTTATCAAACATGAAGTACTGTAGTTCCTTAGTGAATGGTGTTAAATGTTTTTAATTCCAACTGCTGGATCTAGTGTGGTGAACAGATACCTGTAGTCTGCATTATTTAAGCCTTGAGTATTTTATGTTTATATTACCTGACCTCTTGATGCTCTCCCAAAAAAGCTGATTTCAGACTTAAGTATTATCTAACATATACCAACTACAGTATCCTATCTCTTACTTTTAACTTGTGGGTTTAAATCTCTCTGACCCTTGTAAACACCTTAAAAATAAATGATTTATATTGCAATGCCACATAAATTTTATGATAAGCCCCTGTTCCCCCTCTTAGTTTATTTAGAATCATCCAGTGATCGTGCACATAAAATGACTGAACTTACACAAAGCTTTCAACAACAAATTTTAGTACTACAAAAAACTGACATGTAACACATAATTCAGGAAACTAAAACACAAAACACAAGTCTAAAGTCATATGACAAACTGAAAACTGTACATCAAAGACCACTTCTACAGAAGGTTACACGAAAATACCTATATAATACGGCAATCGACTCGTATGGATCTGATACCTTGAATAGGAATGAGCTCTGGTACGAGAGGCAGGACACTAGCCTCAAGTTGTCCAGTGCTGACTTGAAGGAAACTGCTGAAATCGAAACAAAACGGCCAACAATAGGTATGCAGTGGGATTTGTATTTCCCTTTGGGATCAACTTGAAACCTTATAGGATGTCTAGATAACTGTACAAATTTGAATTGAACTGACTACAGAATTTAGGCCAAAAGCCAAGCATTGGGACCAATAAGGTTTTCAGCGCTGAAATGGAAATTGACAGTAAAAGTTTAAAAGGTGTAACAGGAGGAAAACCTCGCAGTTGCACTATGAATCAATTGTTACGAGAGGGTGGAAAGCAAGATGGAAGAAAGAATATGAAAGGAGGTACAGTAAAAGGAATGAAAGGGGCTGCAGCTAGGGGCCGAAGGCACATTGCAAAGAACCTCAAGTAATGCCTACAATGCACAGCATGAGGAGAACTGACGGCACCCTTCGGGGAGATAAAAATTTGCACACATGTACCCTGTCTTTAAAATTGGGGAAAACCATAGTAATTATTACACATGAAATATAGATAACTGCTTCCTAAAGCTAATTTCTCAAATACTGACATATGCACCCATACCAAGCACATTTGCAAAATCTTTCCAGAGCATTTGAACTTTATGAATATTGCTAATGACCAAAAACTATACAGTGTTCTTGAGATTATACAAACTTATAATGACAGCAAGCACCTTAAAAAAAATGCAACGACATAAATATTAATCTGATAAATTTCAAAAGCTAATGCTAAGTTAAATCTAGAGTATCTACATTTCTAATATTATTTAATTGATAGTAAGCCATTTTTCTAATTTCGGATGGTTCTACAGAAAAGGATAATCACCACATCAATCTTTTTAATTGCCAAATCAAGGATGAATTTATGTGCAGAAAGCTTCTTCATCGGCAATTTTAAATACACACAGAAGATCCTTCAGCAACACATCAAACTCCACTCCACCCCTTCACAATGCCATTAACTACTATCTTGCATTCACGATTTGTTTCCTAAATATCAAAATCCTTCTCTCCAATAGCTTCTTCCCCTATCCATCAGTTTCTGGGTCCTCCACTCCTTCCACACAATACTTTCATATTACACTTTCTCTTTACAAACCTGCTGTCTCCCAGTCCCTCCACCAGACCACACCCCTTAAAAAAATTGGGCCATCTTTTCACCTAAGCTCATTTTTTTACCATCTGTCAGTTATACCCACTCTCACCATAGCCACTCCTCTTACTGCATATATGGTACATAATTCACCTCATTCGCTTTTAACATTTTCTCAGTCACATTCAACATCCAAGCATCACTTCACATGGCTCACAATTCTTTCAGTCCCCATAAACTAAGCTCTCACAGACAATCCTTCTCTCAAAATCTCTTGCCTACCACATCATAACTTCAAAACATTGAAAGATATCAACAGAAAACAACAATACTACCTTGTAGTAATAATATAAGCAAGAAAACACCAAGTGTTACTTTGTTACCATCAACTGTTCCCAGTTCAAATTCCTACCAGCAAAGTATACCATGCACAACTCACATTCAATCTTTCCTAGTTAACCATCACCTTCTAAACCTCTGTTCCTGGGGACCTCTACATCCCAGTGTTAAAACCTGAGCTACTTCTGTATCTATACAGTGCCTCAAGGCAAAAAAAATTAGCTCAAAAAGAAATGGGGTATTAATTTCTTCATTATTTCCAAAATTAAAACAGCTATTGCTAACCTTTTACGATGCGAGTCTTTTGAGGATTCTAGGGCCGAGACTGATGCTTCTGCAAGTTCGCTAGCCTCTCCGGGAGCAAGACGAGGGTCTGACATCTGTAAGCATGAGGATTATCCATAAAAAGGATGACAATCTGTATGCAGAGTAGAATATAGAGTTTAAGCCACAGGACAGCTGCTGGAACCTATGAGGTCACTCAGTGCCAAAACAGAAACTGACAATAAAAAGGTTTGAAAGGTGTAGCAGGAGGGGAACCTCACAGCTGAACTATGAATCAACTGTCAGGAGAGGGTGGAAAGCGAGATGGAAGAAAGAGAACATAAACGAAGATACAGTATAAGGAATGAAAGGGGTTGCAGCTAGGGGGCGAAGGGACGTTGCAAAGAACCTTTAGTAATACCTACAGCATGCCGAATGAGGTGCACTGACGGCATTGACCCCTATGGGGAATCTGTATATAGCTTTTTGTATTAGCATGAAAAACATATAGTATACAGTCAACCCTCACCTATTCGTGGATTTCTCTACGGAACATATATACACGTTATTTGCGGAAAATTCACCTATTCTTGGTATTTTTCACAGAGAATTATTCACAAATTACTGTTTTTTCATATCATTTTCATGACTAAATGCACTTTTTGTGATAAAACTATTAAAATATTCAGGTATAAGCATTTTTAGAAGGTTTTTTGAACTATGAAAACAGGCATTTATAAGCATTTTAGAGGGAATTTTAAGTATTCGCAGAATTTAGCTATTCGTAGGGGGTAGCGGTAGTCCCCAAGGCATTCTGACTTTATGGCACCTGGCTCACAGCACTGTTAACCTGATTTTACAGTGCCGTAACCCGGTTTTACAGCATTTAAGGCGTCGTAAGCGCCATTTATTCCCATTATTATGACACATTCCGGTTTACATGATAAACCGTCAAGCGGGGCTGCCTGTACTTGATATTCTGACTTGCAGTAGTAGTGACAAATTAAAACAAAAGAGTTATGAATCGATTCAAATCTGTCTTCTTCTACGCATCATCTAATGTTCAGAAAACATTTTGAGAACATGGTTGGTGTTTTATCAGCTATCTGGTACCCCATTTGTCTGACAAGAGGTCAACTTCCAAGAGGCAAAGAGCATTTTTCCCCCATTTTGGCATATTGCTTCATTACCATGGGGAAGTTAGTTTGATAACTTCCAACACTTTATGTTTCTTACCAACCAGACTACCATTAATACCACAGTGCAAATCATGAAATCATCCATGGGAAGTGTTCTCAATCCATGTAGAAGTTGACATAAGCAGTCATAAACTCTCACAAATACTGTAGTCAGTAAATTAGGCAAGAAAATTAAATAATTTCATTTGTCAATATACAGAGTACCAGTGGCTTGCTTATTTGGTGTTAACAATGCATCTTGGTTGTGAGTATGTACCTTAGTTTCAGCACCATTACATCAAGTATGTTCAAATATTGTTCTGCGCACCTGTTCTGTACAAACAGTATTGTATGTACAATGTATTGTGTTTTAGGATGAAAAGAATACAGTACTGTACTGACTTTATATCATAGTGTATTTAGATAGGCGTGAAGAGTACAGTTACCAACTTGCGAACAATTCAACATACGAACAGCTGTCCGGAACATAACTCATTCATAAGTAGGGTGGTGTCTGTATAGATATCTGCACCACTTCTTAAACCTATCAGTGCAAATGAAAGAGAGGTTACTCTATTATTTAGTTCAATCAGACCATTAAGTTAAAATTCTTTATTATCTCGGGGGTGGACCAGATTTATTCCTGAGGAAATTTTGATTTCATTCGATAAGTTACACCTATTTAACACAGTGATCGGATAAACTGAGAATGACGATCCTCACATTTTTAGTTAACTGAAGACATCAGCCAAAAGGAGAAAGAATGGGAGTATTAGTAAAGGCAGCTATCAGGAGCTCACAGTTATTGGAGCACTGGTTTTTGTCTGTGTCAATCTTTTTATACTAGGCAGTCCCCAGTTAACATCGATCTGGTTTTACAGGGCTTGTCTAGAAAAGAAAATTGGCAATTTTCGGCGCAGAAAATAGCCAAATTCCGCTTATCAGCGTAACGGAGGTGCTGATCTCCAGTTATCGGCGCTGATAATTGGCGATTTTCACTTATCGTCAAGCTGTTGGAATAGAACTCCTGCCCATAATCGATTAAATTGCTTCGGCCACTGAGTGCCCAACAGGTAAAAACAACTTTAACTAAGAAATAAACATGGACTGAATTGTACAAAATATTTCCAGAAGTTGTATGCAATTCCACTTCAAGACCATTATTACACTGGCATTTAACAAGAATACAAAATGTTGATTCATACACCACTCCAACTAGAGAGTTAATCATTACTCCCGATAAATATCTCACCTCCAAATGTCGCCTTGCATCTGGGCTGATTTCGAAATATCCTCTCAAATTCTTGTCTGTGGGGGATTCAGCAACACGGTAGTGACGGGTGATGAGCTTCTTCAAAGGTTCGGCCATGACCTTGCGATGAGTTAAGGAGGAAAGCATTTTCTTGCTGTCGATCAATATATAATTTCTAGTATCTAGCAAGTCCTCACTGGGTTCCTAAGGAGATAAAGAGTTACAGAAAATCACAAGAATGATGCACAAACACCAATTAACACGTTAAAATATAAAAACATACAGCGCTTAACATCTTGAAATGCAACATACATCACTTATCTAAAAATATATCCACACACATTAAATATCTGGAGGTATTCACAAATACATCACTTAAAATGTATCCAAGCATATTTACACCTACCTCTTAATGTTCAAAATCTATAAATATATGGAACACCTAAGAGTACAAAATACAACTTACATTACATCTCAAAGCCGTGCGTGGGTTTTGACACTGTTCTCGGATCTCTGTCCTGGACAGGTTAATCTCCCTGTCGATAATTAACCTCCGCTTCCGTTGCTGGGGTTTGGGTACAGGCCGGCGGGGCTGTTGCTCAACAGGAGACAGCCTTATCTGTAATACATTTAAATGGAATGAGTATATGGTTAAAAACAAACAAATGCTTTACTGTGTATAGAAGCTACTGGTCACTTTTTACAAGACACACATGTAATTGTATTGTCATTAATATTGTTATTCAGAAAACGAACCCTACTTATATGGAACAAGCCCACAGGGGACCACTGACTTGAAATTCAAGCTCCCAAAGAATATGGTATTCATCTGAAAGAAGTAACTGGATATACAGTATACAGAATAAAAGATCAGTTATTATAATATACAGAGAAATGCTTTAGACTTGAACTTTTGAGGTTCCAATTTGCACAACATCCTCAGGAAGACTGCTCCACAGTCCAACAGTGTGAGGAATAAAGGACCTCTGGAACTGAGAAGTTAGGCAGCGAGGTACAATTACTGCATATTGGTGCTGCTGTTCAGAAATTTAGTTGCTCTTGACAGGAGAAGAGGATCATGAATCAGTTGTGAGTGTGAAAGGTCTCTGTTAAACAAGCAACCATCCATCTATGGTCCAAGTCATAACCGCTAAAGTTAGGAAAAGAAACCCACCACCAAGAACCACTCGAAGAGAAATAAACCTCTGGCAAAGGCAGACATCCACAATAACCACAAAGCCCACTTAGCTTCTCGACTTCTTCACGCTTTTTGGATACGCTTACCTCTGCAAGGCCAGAGGTCCAAATGCAAGAATAGGATGCAATTGTGATGTCCACAGCAGGATTCACACTGGCATCTGGAGTGTCAGAACAAGATACTGTTGCTGCTGCCACATTCTGGGCTTAATAATAAACACCGCCATTTGGATTACGTTATGCAAGTGCTCCAGGTTTGCAATAAAGGGGGACACTCTCTATTTCATGTGACAAATATCAGCTAGGAACCACTGAAAGGAATGGAATATAAAACTTATGACGAAGGCCACGCACTGGGACCCATGAGGTCATTCAGGGCTGAAAGGGAAACTGAGAATAGAAAGGTTTTATAGGTGTAACAGAAGGAAAACCTCAAAGCAGTTGCACTATGAAACAATTGTTAGGAGAGGGTAGAACGTAAGATGTAAGAGAGAGAATATGAACAGAGCTACAGTAAAAGGAATGAAAGTGGTTGCAACTAGGGGTCAAAGGGACAGTGCAAAGAACCTAAAGTAATGCCTACAGTGCACTGCATGTGGTGCAATGACAGTACTAAGTTTCCTAGAAACCACAAAACTTTGGAGCTGAATAAAACTGAATGTCTGTGCCCCACTTTCATACCACAAAAGAACTAAACTATTTTCATAATTTAGTTTTAGTCTGGTAACAAATGTCAAGTTTTAGTCTGGTAACAAAATCAACTAAGAAAAAATTACCTGAGATGCATTTGGATCAATTCTTTCTGGCTGAGGCTGTGCAACTGGTGTTACGTCAGGATCACTTGGAGGAGCTTTCTCAGGTCTCTTTGGCTTCCTCTTGGCTGGCTCCTGACGAGGTGTTTCCATGTCCTTCGAAATACTGAAAAAGTCACAGTAATGGGTTAGTTTATTGCTTGGAAAAATTCAAAACAGCAATGAATAATCTTAACAGATAAATCATCAAGAAGTAAAACAGCCTAGGGACTTAATATAAAATAACAACCACAATTTCTGGCAAAATGCTAGGCTCAGTCCTGAGGGTAATTACTTAAAGACTTCCAGCTCTCTTTAAAAACCAAACTTCTACAAACACACAAACATAAAACACATGTATGAGTAAATATTCACCTGAGAGTAACAGGCCTCCAACACTTCACAGCAATGGCTTCCCTTTCTTGAGCCCCTAACAAAACAGCCATGTTTTGTAAACAGCTACAGTATTTCAAACTATCAACATTGTTTACTGCCTGTAATTTCTCCAGATTTTGCTGTTGGGGATTATTGCCTACGGTGTGCTGCACCCAGCAAAACTTCAGTAAAGGCTAAAGGTTCTTTACAGCACCTCTGAGAATCGAATAGAACAGAATAAAACTCAGGCTGATGGGGCCAAGTCATTCAGCAGTGAAAGGAAAATTGAGAGTAAAAATTACAAAGGTGTAACAGGAGGAAACCTCACAGTTGCATAAAGAAACAACTGTTAAAGAGGGTGGAAAGTAAGATGGAAGAAACAATATGAAAGGAGGTACATTCAGAAAAAAGAATGAAAATTGAGGGTCCAAAGGGGTAAAAGAACCTGAAGTAATGCCTACAAAAGTGTAAGGAGGGGGAAACTTAGTTGCTAATTTAACAGCAACTACTTGGTTGGTACTGGAAACTCACCAAGGTGCTAAGAGTCAAAGAGGGTAGGATGGAATGGAATATAAAATTTAGGCCAACGGCCAAGCGTTGGGACCTATGAGGTTGTTCAGTGTTGAAAAGGAAATAGAGTAAAAGGCTTTAAAGGTGTAACAGGAGGAAAACCTCACAGTTGCACTATGAAACAATAAGGAAGGGTGGAAAAGAGAGAATATAAATAAAAGTACAGTAAAAGGAGTAAAAGGGGTTGCAGCTAGAGCCAAGGGACACTACAAAGAACCTTAAGTAATGCCTACAGTGCACTGTGTGAGGTTTTCTGATGACACTAACCCCCTCCAGGGTCTAGAGAGTAGGATGCATATACTGTAGTAATAAATGGTTTTGTTGTTCTATAGTACTTTGCCTCCTCATTTTACCTCAGCATTTTTTGGCCAAACGTTTATCCACTGAGCTATGTAACATTCTGGCCCATAATAACACCTGGGTTTGGTATGTATTTGGCTCAAGAACATAATGGAACCATAACCTGACACATTGTACTTACTCAGCCCTTGTTTCCCGTGGAGGTACTGGAGCAGGTTCTATAAACGAAGGCTGCTGTTCTGGAATGGGTTCTGTAACGGGAGCTTCAGCGACTTGCTGTACGGGTTGCTGCTCTGCAACGGGCTGCTCGGAAATTTGCTCTGCAGGAGGTAGCTGCTCTTGTGCTGGCAACAGAGGCTCCGCAAAAATCTCTCTAATCTGGTCTTCAGTGGCAGAAGATTCTTTCTCAGGGTGAGGCTCAACTGGGCGGCCTTCTGCTGGTGCTAAAGAGACAATGAACATGAGAAAACCTGTGGCTATCAATGTTATATATATTTAAAAGGGGAAATTACACTCATGCCTCTAAACGAACTCGTATTATTTTACAGAATATGCATTGTGCAGCTAACGTAAGGCTTTATCCGGACATCTTCTCGCCATCTGCAATGCATTCTGTCCTGACTTTTCATGTTTCCTTCCATTTCTCTTACTTGGCATCCAAATTCCTTTAACTTTAGCTTGCTCCAGTTTTCATCTTATATAATTCAAGTACAAGAAAGTTTTATTACTATTAATATTTGGTAGTTCAAACAGATCACTAACAAAGCTGTAAATTCTTGCCTGACCAGCAGTGTGTTTTGATAATGAAACATATTTTATTTCAAAATTACTGTGCTTTACAAACTTACTGTACTTGATGGCATAGAAGATGTCCAAAAAAAAAAAAAAAAACTCAAGAATTAACTTCTGGGTCTTAAACACAAAGTTGAGGATTCTTGTCGGCTAAAAATGTCCCCAATGCTCACTACTGCAGTCTAATTTCACCCAAATGGTCAGTACTTTATATGGAACTGACATACACAACACTGTCAATCTTGATAGTATCCCCTTCTCAAATGGTTAAAACTGGAACAGTGCACCAGAATGTACTCAAAGACAGAGGGCCATCACAGTCAGAACATTCAGGTTACTTTTACATTTTAAAACAAAATGCTGTGTTGTGCAAGTACAGACACCACCCTACTTACGAACATTCACGGATATGAACAAACAGGATCGCAAATTAAAATTGTGTTCAGTGATCCCCTTTACAAAACACAGTATTGTATTAAGTTTATATCATACAGTACTGCACTTAAACAGGGATAAAGAGTATAGTTAACTTACAAACAATTCAAAATACAACAGACTGTGATGAACGTAACTCATTGGAATGTAGGGGGGTGTCTGTAGGCCTAATTCTCAATCGTCTTCAAACAATTTTGCTCCTGTTTGTTTGAAAGCAAGATGGGCAATAACTCGAGCCAATTCTTAAGGTTTTATATTTCTTATCGGTGGTCAGGATAGGGGATATCCATCTTTGCTGGCAAATCCTTAAAGCATATGACCTATGGGAAATTTCATGTCCAAACAGGGAACTATATATACTACTAAGAGCAATTTTTGCAAATCTGTCATCATTCTCATACAGCAGAAACACAATTTTTTTTTTTAAACATCAGTTACTTATGGAGTATTGCATTCAAAAGTATGAATAAATCACAGTCATTGTTTAAAGAAATATACTTGATACGTGACTTGAGTACAACTGTCACCTCTGTTGTATACTCATGCGCAATCCAGTAGTTCTGCCTCGTATACTTCTCTCTAGGCTCTTTTAAATATTTTGTTTGGAAATTAAATCTTCCTTTTATGCATTTTAACCTATCTAATATAGAACCTAATTGAGAGTACTGTATTAAAGTGGCATAGGTTTTAGATGAAACATTTCCAGTACAGCATATCACTAAAATAAAAAATAAAATATATTTTCTTAGGAAAAGTTCATACCACTCAACACCTACCATACATCTCCAGTGACCTGTAAACTAAACAATTTTCTCATAAAATAGAGGTTACATTAAAAAAAATTATGAAATATTACAGCCACAAATTAGAAGCTCACAGTCTTCAGCAATGAACCACTGAATTATATATCGGGAGTTATTTCTCAACCTCACTGAGTCACTAGTCAACTGATTAACGTTAACGTAACTAAGGTTCAACTAAATAACTTACGAAGAGCCCCTCCAGCAACTTCTTCCGGAGGCAAAGCCTGCTCTTGCTCGGGTCTACGGTCTCCAACAATCCTTTCCTCTGGTTGATCACCTCTGCTTTCAAGGTCAAGTCTTCTCTTGACCATTTCAACTTCCTATGGATTCCAGAGTATAATTTTGTTACAGTTTTTTATTATGTATGAGAGAGAGAGAGAGAGAGAGAGAGAGAGAGAGAGAGAGAGAGAGAGAGAGAGAGAGAGAGAGAGAGAGAGAGAGAGAGAGTCCTCTCGACCATACCAACTTCCTATGGATTCCAGAGTATAATTTTATTAAAACAGAGAGAGAGAGAGAGAGAGAGAGAGAGAGAGAGAGAGAGAGAGAGAGAGAGAGAGAGAGAGAGAGAGAGAGAGCAGGTGATATTCCCGCAGAACAGGGCTGACAGCACTTAAAGTCGCACAAACTTTAAGCAGTACACTTGGTACCTACTGATGAAAGTAAGATGCTTATGCATGAGCAGTCTACAGAAGACAAAAGACTGTCAGGATATACTGAAGACTGAATAAAGGCACAACAATGACAGATACGTTTGTGATACAATATAAATTCAGTACCGGTTTACTTAAGGAAGCAGCAACTACTTCCTCTGGAAAAACTAAACCAAGAATCATGAATAACGGTCGACAAACAAAACAGTACACCACTTACCGGCTGAACTGGCATAATAGCAAGCGGTCCCTCTAGCTCATAGAAGGGCGGTCCCAAATCCAAGGGACCCAAGGTCTGCTCTGCCATTGCCTATAATTACACAAACTACTTCTTACAAGGTCATCAAATAATCAATAATATAGTTCCACAGTTTACTATCAAACTGAGCAAAATTATCACCTCTAACAAGGCAAGTCTGAAAGATTAATGCTATTACAGCTTTTAATAATAGAATAAAATTTTAAATGATGCTTTAACTATATTTCTTCAAGGGCCCACACTGTGCTTTGCAAAAGCAGGAAAAATGAACAAAGGTATCTTTACAGTACATATCCCCTCCCACTCAATCCTAAGAGTTGAAAATCTCTATGCAGTGGTGTGGTTAAACAATTTACTAGCAAGCAAAAAACCAATTAACTGCATAAACAAACCCAATTTCTATAGAAGTGAGGTGAAAGGTATTCCAATTTCATAATCTGATAGAGTATTTAGTTTATTACATTGGTCACAATTTTAAAAAATTGGTTTAGTTTGTAAAACAAATATAAAAAGTTCTCTGTCCCTCAATCGTTAACCTCTGAAATTCTCTTCCTTGTTTTTCCTATTATAATCTTTCTTCCATTAGTCATACCTCTATCACTCCCTCCCTGGTTAAAATCCTCACCCTTCTTACTTCCCATTCCTTTTACTTATTTTTTCAGGTCTTTTTATAATATAGACCCTCTCTGACAAGTTCTATTTTACGCTGCTCGAGAAGTTCTGGCAAATAAAAATGACTCTTAATATACATGAATCACTGAGGATGGGTTACTTCTCATTTTAGGGCCTCAAGGGTACTATAGGACTTGGAGGGAGAAAAGTTTAAACTCTAACTCTCATGAAACTAACTCCAAATTATCAGACTTCTTAACTTATCTGCTACATTACAATGTTTCTTTTTATAGACTACCACTTTAGAAATGAAGTGTATTTTTGGACAAATTTCTTAAAACTGAATGCTATATATGGAGTACACTTTATGCTAGAAATCATGAAAGTACTGTATAGAATTTAGAGCACAGATCAATGAACTGAAATTGACAGTAGGAAGGTTTTAAAGGCGTAACAGGAGGAAAACCTCGCAGTTGCACTACAAACCAATTGTTAAGAGGGTGGATAGTAAGGTGGAAGAAAGAGAATATGAACAGAGGTACAGTAAAATTGATGAAAGGTGTTGCAGCTAGGAGCCTAAGGAAGGGATGCTGCAAAGGCGCTTAAGTAATGCCTACAGTGTACCACATGAGGTGCACTGATGGCACCACTCAAGTGTAGGCTATACACTTGTCTATACTGACCAAAGGGCAACCCCAAAGTGCCTGGAAAGTTGAGGAGCTACTAATTACTTCAACTTACGATATGCAAACTGAGTCTGGAAATACATACCAGATCCACAAAGGGTTGGGTGGACTGGGGTAGGAACATGTCGTCTCTCAGCGTGATATCTTCGGCTCGTGCCCGCACTGGTGTTTCTTCCCAGTCTTGCATTAAGAGCGACAAGTTCTCGGTGTCTTCCGCCTGCTCTTCCCTTAGCGTTTCAATCCTTGCTGGCGAGGGCGTGGCAGAAGCTCGGCCTTTTTTCTTCGAGGGCGTTACCAGGGCATGCTCTGTAATTTAAGGGGACAGGTGTCATGAATCTTTCTCTCTTCAACCACTACTCCTATATTCATTCTCTGTCAGTAAATAGTTGGTGTCGTGCTTTCTACACCACAAACTATATATAAAGTGTGCACAAACTAACAGTATTTTACAATACAAACAATGCCACTACACAAGTACTTTAGCAATCCTGTCGTTACTATCAAGCACCCACCAAAAAGAACTAATTCCCACTAAACTTACTTCTGGGAGTTTCCAAAGATGTTTCGCTGGGAGGCGGCATCAGCAAAAAGTCATCAAGATCGGTGTAATGGAGGCCTTCCACAACTGCTGGGGACTGAAGGGTAACCCTCGAAGGCCTGTGTGCAAAGAGTTTCATAAGAAAATAAAACTGAACAGTGAAAAACAAACGTTATACTGTGCAGTAGTTTGTCAAACTTCCCAAGTGAGTAGTGTATGGTATATATACCATTCCTGCTAAACTAAACCAATGAATGTGATATATAACTAAGAATATCCAAATAAATACAAGATAACAAAATAATCTAGAATTATCAACCGTAACATGAATTACAACAATCAAATATCTGGAAATACAATTAACAAAAAAATCAAGAGCTTATACAGCCCCTCCTTAAAGGACATTATCTTGAAAATGCCTTGAGTTCCATACTGTTATTTAGGCCTGACTTTTTACATTTTTTCCGAGACTCAAATTGTGGCTACTTGTTTCAGAATGAATCCTTGGAGCAATCTTTATGGTTAATCAACATTTCGTTTAAAAATCATCTCGTCTGACTTGTGCCTAAGTCACGAAGTTTGCCGACAGATTTATTATACTACTGGCCAAAAAGGTCCTGAAAAACTTTTTAGGAAAATTACTTCCCCAATCAAAAAAAGGAGAAGAATTTAGTACAATTCAATGATGGAAAATGATTTAGGAATATAGGGTCTGTTACCTACCCAGGAACCGTTGCATCTAAATCCAAGGTGAGGCAACCCTGTCGCTGGAGATTCTTGTAGATGTTCATAGTCTCCTCTGTAAAGGAAAGTTGTACCGTAATATACTTCAACTGAAAAGTATATTATGGTACAACTTTCTTTTACAGTTGTACCATAATATACTTTAGCTGAAAATCTTATTTTGTACTAAATGCTAAATGCAGCCGATGGAATGGATTGGACTTTGTGCTATAAATCCTAGTATACAATCCAGATTCATACTGTAATGTATTCGCCTTATCCACTACATACTTTGTTACACTACCGCAAGTCTTAATCATTCTTAAAAAGCAATACAGTGTCACCAACTTCCGGTAAGGGATCAGTTCCCGTAAATTGGTTTTTCGCTTTATCGGCGTCATAACTTGGTGCTGCATCAATTTACAGCCATCACTGGCAACATCAAGTTACGAAGCTGTAAAACGCTATTCAGGGCTGTACGGCTGAATCTGCTCTAAGTCAGTGACACACTGTATTTATGGTAAAAGAGATTACTTCATGCTTGCTCAGTTTACAAGCACGTTACGAAATTCTAAGATTTGTGGTTAAAAGCGTTACTGTATTTGTGAGTGTACTATAGAACAGGCACTATTAATGAAACATTAAAAGAAATATATATCACACAGAATATTTTCTAGTGATTACATCATGATTCATTTATCTTGCAAGCAGTTGTCTTCAAGGTGAAATTGCATGCACAAAATTGCTGTACATTTTTCAAAAAAGTTTTGGTATTTTTTGACTCGTACATAATGCATTAATACAGTATTGTAACTGTACATACACATTTTTTCAGTCCATGTACATTTGCAAATGTACAAAAATAACATTTTAATATATTTCCTGAGCTGAATAAGTAATATTTTTTAAACTACAAAATACTGACTAGGATAAGCTATCAATTATACATAAATATTGCATAAGCTATGAAAATTGGCTACACTATCAGCTCCTCATTACTGCATACAGAAATCCTCAGGCTACACTGAACAAAACATACAAACTGGTGACTAACATACCGTACCGTACATGTAAACCTACTCACTAAGAACTCCTCGGCTCAAACATTGCTCGCACAAAAACAAAACCATCAAATGATAAAAAATGCCACGTCACAAATTCGACAGGACTCACCCAAGAGAAAGCGCACTTGCCGATAATAAATCTTGACCGTCCCGTACATCAGCATACTTGACAGGTACAAGGAAAACTTCTGCCTCTCTCCCCTCCCGCTCTGGTCAACGTGCTTAATGATATCTTTGCTGGAAGTGAAGATGCTGTATAGTACTGTAACCGTTAGATATTTTCAAATAACTCACATCTTACGTAAGACATCACAAAAACTTTGATGGAATAAGAATTGTACTGTATTCAAACTATGATAAAAATCACTGTACATAAAATCGGTTTAAAAAGTGAAATTCATTTAAAAAGTAAGAAATAACTGATAAATGTATATTCTCCCATAAAAACTATTAAAATTGATCTGAAACTCATTTTTCACAAATCATCCTATTGATGAAAAGCTAGGCTACACTTTGCAAGTCATCAGACAACACTTAATTATTAAAAAAAATATTGTATACAGACACCACCCTACTTACGAACGTTCAACATACAAACAAACGGGATCGCAAATCAAAATTGTGTTACAGAGCATTCCCCCTTTGCCACCCGTACGTTCAAATTTTGTTTTGCACGCCTATTCTGGACATAAGTACTGTGTACTGTGTTTCAGGATGAAAACAAAGTACTGTATTGACTTTAAATCATACTGTATATTTAAATAAGCAAGAAGAGCACAGTAACCAAATGAACAACTCAACATGCGAACAGCCGTCTGGAACGTGTAACTCGTTCGTAAGTAGGGTGGTGTCTATTTCTTAAAACGAAACCCACCAAGTGCGCGAAACCTTTAGCGACATGATGTCCTTGAAGTTCTTGTCATATCGTTTCACATAATTGAGGTTTCCAGTTGCAACTAGCCACACAACAGCAAACTTCCCCTTTTTGGGATGCAGAACGTCGTAACTGTAGAACATGGCTGGTCGACTGCAGGATCGCTGTGGAAACAAAAATAACAAATCATTGTTAATCATTGTTCGTTTTGAATGCTAGCAGGTACTTGGGTCAGACTTAAACATCTTCATCGGCAATATCGAACTGAAGTGAATATAGAATTTAGGCCAAAGGCCAATTGCTGGGACCTATGGGGTCATTCAGCGCTGAAAGGGAAATTGGTAGTGAGAAGGTTTGAAAGGTGTAACAGGAGGAAAACCTATTGTGTAGTGGGAAGGTTTGAAAGGTGTAACAGGAGGAAAACCTATTGAGAGAGACAGCGGAAAGTCAGATGGAAAAAAGAGATTACGAACAGAGGTACAGTAAAAGAAATGAGCGAGGTCGCAGCTAGGGGTCGAAGGGATGCTGCAAAGACCCTTAAGTAATGCCTACAGTGCATCATGTGAGGTGCACTGATGGCGCTGCCACCCTACGGGGACATCAGCAATATCCCTCAATCTACTGAAGTCCAACACCAGGAATTAACTCCTTAAAAGGCTATACCATACAATTAAAAGTGTAATCAGGTTTAATACTACTCATTTTGCTAAGAGTTTTATCGAGGCTACAACACAAACATGGAATAGATTGCCTAGCGCAGCTGTGGAATCTTCTGACCTCCAAATATTCAAGAGAGGGGCAATTTCATTCTTACTTTCTGCTGACATCTGAATTTCAGGTGTATCGGTTTAATTTTCTATTTCCTCGTATTCATTTATTTATCAGCTTTTCACATGACTTGTCTCTCTCTGCAGGCCGATTTTCCATTGGAGCCATCACGGGTTTATATTCTGTTGACTCCGCCCAATTGGGTTTTCATCTGAGGACTTACAGAAAGAAAAATCCCCAAAAAATGTTCATGATACAAAATACCTATAGCTCAACACACAACAGGCTAAGTAGGCATTAGTCTAGCCTTACCTAGTACCCAATACTGTACCATTCATTGACACTTTGCACAGATAAAAATCCAAATAGAAAAACTCTGAGGAAGGCAGTGTGAAAATTACCACAATTCCAAGGACTTGACAACGTATTAATGTAGAAGACAACAAGGCTGTGGCTAAGTCACCTGGTACAGTATAAACTAAATAATGCAACAAAATGTGAGTCTAGCCAAGGCTGGAATCAATTCACTGATGCTACCACTGACAAAAATCTAAATGGAAAACTATTTCAGAAGGCAGAGTGAAAATTACAATAATTACTAAGAAACAAAAGAGTAATAAGTTACAAGAGTGTGGCTAAGTTAATGAGCATTTTAAAAACTAAATAATGCAGTAAAGTGTGCTTCAAAAACAGAAATCTTAACAAAGGAACATAGTAGCCTGACATAAGTGTGACACTGACATAGAATGCATTTGGGTTGTTTCGGCCGTAAGCACGTTTACGTGCAAAATGGACGCCGTGTTTAGTACCAGCCCCTGGGGATGTACGTAAAACATAAAATAATAACGGTAAATACCATAAACATAACGTCTTACATTGTTTTGGATATTACGGCTGTAACTGACTTACGGCCGAAACGACCAGGACCGCACAGAATGAGATTACTACTGTACAGCCAATCCCAGAATGTGAAATCAGTATTGTATCAGACAACTTAAAATAAAAAAAAAAGCACATAACCTGACATAAGTATGGTACTGACAGGTAGAACAAGAGAGTTTTGGATGATTAGGCTGTATTGTTTTGGCTCGTGAACCTGTTAGGCCCTCACAACTTTAGCCAATATGAAGTTTAGGCCGTAAGACATGGTGGAAGCTCCTTGGGAAGCCATGTTCAGTACTAGCCCTGTGGGGATCAAAGTATTATATACACCCATTTCGGCCGTTTGCCAGTTTGGATGTTACGGCCTAAAGGACTTACGGCCGAAACAACCAGGACTGCTTTGAAAAAGGGGAAATTTTATCACATTTGGGTCTAGAAAGGAAGTATTACCTATAAACATCTGCAGTCCTAACACCAACATCCATTAGGCCAAGGGGCTGTGTAGCCTCGAAGAGGTGCAGCGATTGAAACCTACCCAAAAGAAGACTGCTCCAGGGGGTTCTATAGGTGCAAAGGAGCTATCGTTTTTTCGGGCGGCACAAACCAGCAGTCCCTAAAGGTCTTGGCAAGACTTGGAAGCCGGTGAGCTTTTGGTATATAACTTTTAATACATTTTTATCTATGTATTAATTTGCTAATTTATTTTTTTCTTAATAAGTGAGATCTTTTTCTTTCTGTTTTCCTTTACCTCCTCTTATTTATTCCTAATGGACACCATAATAATATTCTTTGGAAAATAGAATTTAAACTCAATGGGTTAGCGAGTTTTTTCCATATGAATTGGGTTCATCATCTGAATAATAATAATAATAATAATAATAATAATAATAATAATAATAATAATAAAATAACAAAATAAAATAGTAGAATAATAATAATAATAATTATAATAAAATAATAAAATAAAATAAGAATAATAATAATAAATAATAATAAAAAATAATAATGCCTACTAGGAATCTATCCTAACCTTCCACAAGAGGCAGTTTTGGGACTGCGGCCTTACCTGGCCAGGAAGCAGTCAGACACAGGAATAGGAATAGGAATTGGAACTGGAATATAAGTTACGCCAAGGGCCAAGCGCTGGGGCCTACAAGGTCATTCAGTGCTGAAAGGGAAACTGAGAGTAATAGGGTTGAAAGGTGTAACAGGAGGAAAACCTCTAAACAGTTGCACTATGAATCAACTGTTAGAGAGGTTGGAAAGTCAGATGGAAGAAAGAGAATATGAAAGGAGGTACAGTAAAAGGAATGAAAGAGGCTGCATCTAGGGACCTAAGAACCTTTAAATAATGCCTACAGTGCACCACCTGAGGTGCCCTGAAGGCACTAACCCACTATGGGGCTTACTTGGCACTACTTAAGGTTCTTTGACCCCAACACACCTAACCTAACCTAGGATAAAGTCAAATTCCCACAAATAGGGGGTGTGACCTAACCTAATTAATGGGCCCTTACCTGGCCAGAGGGGGGCATCGACCCCAAACCCTGGAACCCCACCCTTTCATATCCAGAACTTGGAAAAGTAGGCTACCACATATAGCCTATGTTAAAATATGTGATTTTATTTCATTATTTTTGCATTTCACCCCACCCAAAGGCCATGGTTCCTCGTTGTTGTCCCCCTAGAATTTTGGATATGAAGGAAGGGGGGCATCACCCCCTAAAATTAACGTAGCCTATTGAAGTCTCCAAACCGGCACCTTTGGATAAACCTCACGAAGAAAATATAATCTTTTCCATACTTTAGACGATTTAATAACCTCGTAAATAAATATTTAAAGGACATTATACTCACAGACAGTCGTTTAATAACGCCGATACGACAGACAGTCGATTTAACAGACGAGAGTCACGTGGCAGGGAGTGACAGCCGCGAGTGTTGACGCAACTTGACAACCGGTTGATTGCAACGGTCGTCCTTTCGGGCGCGAATCGAGAATTTTTCAAATTTCTGTCAGTTTTAGTGATTAACTTTATATGTTAATTGATTTAAAATTGTGGATTTAATTAATGAATGTTAAAAATAATTAATGGAGTTGTGAATGAGGTGTTCAATTATTTGTCACCAGCGGTTACTTAGGGGCGATCTCATGACGTGTACACATGGCGTTGTCTAAACACCTCATTTAAAATGGAAATTATAAAGAAATAGTGACAAAAATGAATAAATTAAGTCATAAAATATTGAATATAATTAAAATGCTGTTTATTGATGGGGAACAACGTCCCAAACAACTGACATATACATTGTCTGAGTTGTTCACTTTGGAAGGGAAATGCACTTATAGGTCCGCCATCTTACCAATACCATATTTATTTTGTATCTATTTTTGGAGGTCATCCTATCGAATCACAACATTTAGCAGAGCAGGAAGGACCATTTTAGTTTGTCTGTGAACTTTTAACATTCCTTGAAGGAATTTGTTGCTTCGGCTCACTCTTAAACCTAAAATAATCATTCAGGCAAGACTTTGTTTAAAAATGTAATGAACTTTTTACGAAAATTACCGGAGACTTGAACAGAAAGTACGTAACTTCTTTTAAGCGATAATTTGTTTCAGGTTTCGATTAACACAGAACTTAACCGTAAGTCAGTGATATCAAGTTATAATTACCTTTTTTGTACAGTCTGGAATATTAATAGAATATAACGCAGCATTTTATTTTCATATTTATACGTTATCTCGGTATCCAGGCTTTTGAGGCCTAATCTTCTTCTTTCGGGTTTCGTAGATTTCCCAGATACTCTCGTCATCCCGGTTCTTTCATACTATCCATGCCTTAGCAAGATACTCACTTATCTTAGAGTAAACTGACATGACAAAATCTATAACAAAAGCTACAAAACTATCACAGCTAAGCAGCAGAACCATGAAGAAAAACAATCCGGTCACACTCTCATAATGCGTAGGTAGGTCTAACAGGCTTGCCTTGGGGCGAGATGTCGTCACGCCATGGGCGGTGAGCAATGCTTGCCCAGACTCTGCTAATCACTTTGCCATGTAGAATGGGTTAATTTATCGACTTTTAGTCTTTTTCAATAAAAAAAATGCCGATATTCATTGTATTAAACAATACATCGTCAAGATTCCAGGAGGCGTCTGCCCTCTGGAAAGGATAAAGTCTCATAGGACTAGGGCGAAAGGCATCAAACACTCGCTCTGCTTCATATAGATATTAGAAGCCTTACAAACAACGCCTAATTTTCTGGCATGATGAAATTTCCTTCAAAAGTTGCAAACAAATAAGTTTAGAAAGTCGAAGGTGACGACAAATGCTGACAGATATTATGAATAGAGGCCTAACACGGGATTATGAAATGAACGCACTTTGTTTAGTTAGTATTCCATTCATAGATCACTAACTGCATCACACTGGCCCATTGTAGACTTATGCTCATAGTCAACGCATTATTTTATTGATTGAAATTACCACAAAATTTTAAGGGAATATAAAAACTGAGTATATTTATTGCTCATTTAATATTTCCAACACTTCACTGAAAAAATCATATGTAATTAAATTCACAAATATTAGATATATCTGTACTTCACACACACCGACACGAAGTTTGTGAGTCACAGGGTTGTACCAAGAAGTGCCCACAAGACTGAAAACAAACTTTGGAAGGTATTAAGGGATTTTTGAGCCAAAACTCCTTTATGGAAGTGAAGTGTAGATGCTGGAAAAAGTTCAGTTGAGTGGTTGTCACCAGTTTTCCTTGAGAATCGTTGAGAATCGACAATGGAGATGAGGTCAGCTCAGGTGACCTATGCCCTGGGGTCAAGTTGGTGTGACCATAGTCTTCCCATGACCAACTCAAGGCAGAAGGTTAAACAGGCTAACAGCAGTCCCAGAGCTACCACAAAGAACACGGCCTGGTAGTGAGAGGATAATAATAATAATAATTATAATAATAATAATAATAATAATAATAATAATAATAATAATAATAATAATTTTCGGTTATTGTAATGAGAATACTAATGATAAAGTAATTAAAATACTGGGAATTTAAACAGCTGTAATGAACGATTCCAAATAAGATTGATAGACAAAACTTAACTGATCTTACATTTAATACTTTATATATATATATATATATATATATATATATATATATATTGTATATATATATATATATATATATATATATATATATTTGTATGCATGTATTTATATATGTACTTACAGTATATATATACATACACACACACATATATATAGCTTAATGATAAATAATATTGCCAAGACCAGGAAGAACATTCTTTATTGTACGAGCTTTCGAGGTATAAAACCTCATCATCAGGCTGAAAAAACCGACAAGGATGAGAATCAATAAAACTACAATAAAATGAATTGTCATAATAAATCTTCAGCAAAAATACTAACGAACACAGTTTAGCACAGGACCATCCTTTCACTGACCTGGATTTTCGGGTACTGTCTTTTTGTTCAAATAGACTGGACCTTTCCATTTCAGAGTCGCTGGCTATTAAAAAGATGAAGCCGGAATTGAACAACAACTCGTCTGGTATTCAACTAGCTATCGTGTAATTTCATAGTAGGTACTCAATTAGGTCGTTAAATATTTCACTTTGTGAGTGGTAGTTTGTTTACACTTCACCATAGTTTTATTTTCATATTTTTATGTTTGTGTTTTTAATTTTTCGTTATTTTACGTCTCACCCTTTTAGTTTGTATTTACTTGTTCATTTTATGTATTTCGTTAGTATTTTTGCTGAAGATTTATTATGACAATTCATTTTATTGTAATTTTATTGATTCTCATCCTTGTCGGTTTTTTCAGCCTGATGATGAGGTTTTATACCTCGAAAGCTCCTACAATAAAGAATGTTCTTCCTGGTCTTGGCAATATTATTTATCATTAAGCTAAGATTTCCAAGTAGCCGCCCACTTACCGAGAATATATATATATATATATATATATATATATATATATATATATATATATATATATATATATATATATATATATATATATATATATATATATATATATATAGAGAGAGAGAGAGAGAGAGAGAGAGAGAGAGAGAGAGAGAGAGAGAGAGAGAGAGAGAGAGAGGTAAAGATTCCCAACGTACCCAGAGGTCATAGAAGCTGTAAGGTTCCTGCATCTTAATCTTAGTGGGCATCTTGATGCAGTAGATCATGTGAGGAGTCTGGTCCAGCACCCATCTCTCAATTATGCCGAATTCTCTCAGGGCTAGGATCCTGTGGGGAAAGGAATCTGGAAATTGTAGATATTTATATATAATATATTTAAATATATACATGATAATGTTACTACAAATGATATATTAAGCCACAGATATCACTCAAACTCTAATTCACTTTATTTCGGGTGTAGCACCCAAGGCCTGTAACTGACTGGCCACCCTTCCAGGAATCGAACACGTGCAATTGCTTTAGACACGGTACCTCAGTTCATATTCTCTTTCTTCCATCTGATTTTCCACCTTCTCTAACAATTGTTCCATAGAGCAACTGCAAAAGGCTCATATCCTGTTACACCTTTCAAACCTCTTACTGCCAATTTCCGTTTCAGAGCTGAATGACCCAGTCAAAGGTCCCAGTCTTGGCCTCTGGCTTAAATTCTATATCCAGTTCACAGCATGAACGAAATACGCATAAAATACAGTATTAATGCGTATGACGCACCTTGCGTCAATGAGATTCCTCAGGGGGCTTCCTTGGCGTACAATCAGGGCGTAGTGCAGAGGCCAGAACACGTTTCTGCTCTTGTAGAATTCACAGCGACCTGCGGAATGATTTGGGGCGGTTGGTTGGTTGGTCCTGATTTCTAGGTATTTATTTCTAAGGACATAGGGGTATGTATGTGTATATGTATATATATGTGTGTGTTTATATATGATACCTCAGAACCAGAAGGTTGTAAACGCCAAAAAATGATAAATTGCCCTCAAAGTCTAGCATTCATTACTCTGCTTCAAAAAAGATATTGATTTAAATAAAGTTTCATTTGAAAGCCCAAACTTTAGAATTTTTTCAGGCAAATTTGAAAAAATTGAAAAAATATATAGCATTCAAAATGTCCACAAATATTTATATTCTTAAACCACAAAACCATAGTTAAATGTAAAATGATAATAAAGTGTTATTATATTCGTGGTATAACAACAATGGATGTAATAATGATAATTATAATAATAAAAATATAATAATAATAATCCTGGTCATGAGTAATCAACCTGTGATGGGTTTATATATATAATAATAATGAAAATGATTATTGAATGATAATACTTTCCATCATCATGCAGTTTAACCATCTAAAGCTGCTTGTCTCCTTGAACATAAATTTGTCTGAAAACCCAGAAACATATTCTTGGCCTGCATCGTGCAGTAACTACTAACACCATTTTTTTTTTATAGATGACGTTTCATTCCTTGTCCTTTTTCTTCCTCTGGGCCGTTGCAAACATCATAGTGATCACTTTCACTACCAGATTTTAGACATAATGGCGCTAAATAAGGGATAATAATAAAAAAACACAAATCACAACACTACGGACATTCAATTTCGCCGCGAAAATCACTAGACTGGGAATGTAAACAATAGCAGAGATGTAAACTGCGCGGTGATTGTGCCGATAACGAGCCTTATGCTGGAAAATGCTGATTGGCTCAGAACTGAATACCCGTTTAGTGACGCGCGCTCTCATTGGCTCCCTCTGAGCTGCTGCACATGCAACCTTCTGGTTGTAACTGAGCTCTTATGAGGTTGTAAGCTCCGCGCGACATCACGTTCGTTCATTTAGCTAAAATTGATAATTTCTACTGTTCCAGTAGGGATTTCGACCTTACTGAAACGGCTGACTAGCATAGAAATGCCACAAATAGACAGAGGAAACGTTGCCACATCTACTGGTATGCCTAACTCCAAATCGGTGGGGGTGGCGTTTACAACCTTCTGGTTCTGAGGCCCTCATATATACTCTGTTACAACAGAATTCCGTCAAATATAAGTGGGTCCATTGAAACGCCAAAATGTGGAAAATAAAGGCTACATTTCAGAGACCAAACTGTCTCTCTCCTCAGGCAAATAGTGAATGAGAAAAATATATATATTATACCACAAATATTAAGATATTAAACCACAAAGAGAGAGTTGAAAATAGCCTTGCTAAGTTAGGGAACTTCATTTTGAATGTGCGCGCGAGCGCGAGAGAGAGAGATGTGTGTGCGTGCGTGTGTGTTTGCGTGTGATAACGCAAACTATATCTCCATAGAAGCAACTGAGACGGGCAAAATAGCCCAAAATACCCGTAACGACCGGAAAACACTGGTAGGCCTACCTGTCTTCCTGAAGTGATCAGAGTAGATCTTGTTACACCCGACAGCTTCCAGGAGCATGGCGCTGTGTCCTTTGGGTATGGTCTCGTAGGCGACCTCCTGCATGTCGCTGGCTTTCACGAAGGTCCCACGAGTCTTCAGGGCGTCGGCCAGGTCCTTGTAGATTCCCTCCTTCACCGTCTGCGAGGATTTCGAGAGCGTGAGAGAGTGAGAGGGGAATCAGAAAGCTTTTCCTAAACATAGGTCTATTGGCAAGTTTGCCTCAAAGGGTGCTCTGCGGATGAGAGAGAGAGAGAGAGAGAGAGAGAGAGAGAGAGAGAGAGAGAGAGAGAGAGGTCCCTATGCTTAGCAACACACACACACAGACGAGAGAGAGAGAGAGAGAGAGAGAGAGAGAGAGAGAGAGAGAGAGAGAGGGCGAAGTACCTTACTCTTGCAAACACGGGGGCTCTAGAGAGAGAGAGAGAGAGAGAGAAACAGAGAGAGAGAGAGAGAGAGAGAGAGTATCCCCAGAGAGAGAGAACACTGAGAGAGAGAGAGAGAGACTGTGGAGAGAGAGAGAGAGAGAGAGAGAGAGAGAGAGAGAGAGAGAGAGAGAGAGAGGTATCTTGTATAAAACGAACACTCCTTGCTAGACCTATATTAACAAATCATCAACTATTTCTTCCAAGCAAAACACCTTCTACAGGAAGCACCTACCTGAAGGTGAGCCGTGAGCGCCGTGGAGCCCTCCATCAGAATCCTGACTTGAGGATCGTCCAGTACGTCCCTGAGGGAGTCATATTTAAGAGGAACAGTCTTCACAGCCAACATGGACGTCATGGCGCCGCTGTGGGGCGTGAGATAGATTGTGGGCAAATTTAGACCTATAAAAATATTGTTGGGAATATATGAGAGAATTTTGGGAACTTTAGACCTATGTAAATATTGTATGATATTCATTCGTTAAAGGTTACAAAATTGGTTTTTATATATTTTTATGTAATGTTCCTTTTATGAGTGATAACTACAAAGTGTTCAGAGTGTGACGGATGTGATTAAGGTGTACGAAATCTCTCTCTCTCTCTCTCTCTCTCTCTCTCTCTCTCTCTCTCTCTCTCTCTCTATATATATATATATATATATATATATATATATATATATATATATATCCTGAACAGTTACAACAATAATTTTTCCACGTGCAGACTTCCTCTCCATATATTAAATTTAGTCTTGACATCTGTTCTGCATATTCGTAGCCCTTTCAAGCAACTAATAACTTACAATTTAAATCCACAGCTTTTATTTTTTCATCGTGAAAATATATAAAAGTCAATCAATGTCTTTAAGACATTAGACATTTGGCGTTCAGCTTTACCAAAGAGCTCAGTCAGCACTAGACCTAACCATATCTCGATGTCCTATTTAAATAGCAAGATGGCAAGTTCCTCACTACGTTAAAAACGCTTTCACACATTACACATCACGGAAAGACATACGTTATAAATTTGACCGAATTCCTTAATTATTAACACCTGATGAGCAGACCGTATGGAAACTGAGATTATTAAAAGAATATTGATGAATTTTACCAGGGTTTTACCAACTTACGGCGACTGCTCGTATGAAAGAGGAGAGCTTAGTTGTCTATCATCTTATGGAGTTATGGATCTGCATACGAGGAGGAATGCAGCTCCCTATGAAGAATCGTTAATTGGGGCGTTACCCTAGTAGATAAGCCTAAGGATTTACGGAGGCCCAACCGAATTGGCAGCTCTAGAAAAACAGCACCGCTCATAGAAGACCGAAGGAGATTTATACGAATGTAGTTTGTCAATTCACATGGCTAGAGATTTAAGTCCACAGCAAAAGCTACATCGGAGACACTACGTCCCACAGAAGCCAAGGGGACTTATTAGATGTCCATGACGAGAAGCCATTTTTACTAGACCTAATCGATGGTGTTGAAGCCATAAAAGTATGGGTGGCTCTTTTTAGCCGAATCCATAAAAATAACCTCCCAGAAACCGGCTCTAAATATTCAGTAAGGGTCGGATAGCAAACTTCCCTCCTGTGGAGGGAATTCGCGCGCGAAAGGGGACCAGACAGCGCGCCCTAATGGCCCCGCCCAAAAGGAGCCACTCAACGGCTATAATTGTCGCGGTGTATCATTATAAATCTCTTTTAATACGTAATCACTTGTTTCTGCGTTGTTTTCAAACATGAACGCAAGATTTCATAGATCTATAAACACAATTACGTGTGAATACTATGCATTCTATATTAAGCAAAAAGTTGGTAAATCCAGATTGTTAATTCACTGGTTTTTATTAATTGAAAATGTTTTAGTTTCGCCCAAAATCGATGTTTTTAATTATCGTTACGTAATTCACTGTAAATTGAGTACGGTGTGCTAACTTTCAAGATTTTCATAAATACTTTCAAAATTACTATGAATTTGAATTTATAAAGGATTTGCTGAACTGATGCTAATCTATTGATGGGAAGTGTGGTTGTTAAATACGAATGAAATAAAAAAAATATATATAAGCGCTGTATATATAAATTATTGTCTACGTTGTATTTATGTCATTACAAAACTGAAAGGGTGAAAAAGTTATAAATGGGTTAGCCAAAGTGAAAGGATAGTTTACTGAATTTTGAGATGGTTCAGTCATGTGGAGAGAAAGGAAAGTGATAGTTAATGATAGAACACATAAATGTGAATGTGGCAGTGGTGGCTGTTTTGCGATTTCCAGTTACAGGAAACTTTAATTTTTACCTCAAAGTCCTACCTGTAGCTCCTACTGATAATCAGAATGGCTGTCATCCACACCAGGGTAACCATTCTTAAAGAAGGCACCCCTTCTATGGCCTTTAAGTCTGAAAAAAGTATTATTAAACATAGGTCTAACATTCATACATCTGATCTGAATAGATATTTACAGTAAAATTAAATTTAAGCAAAGTTTTTAATGGATAAAAACAGGTAGTTTAACTATAGGCCTAGCATTTCTACATTCGTTTTCCACAAGTATTTTACAGAAAAATCATATTTATATAAAGTTTTTAATGGGTGAATCAAGTATTTACAGCATTACTCTCAGACACTCACTCTGGGAAATGAAAACCTGGTAAGCCACCCAGAAGTGATTAGTTTGCTTTGGGGAGACGCTGGATTTCAGCACAAAGTCTACAACCATTGACATGACAACCACCACTAAGAATGATAACAGGGTGCCTGTCCAGACTGGCCAACTGAAAGAATGAATAAATAAATAGATAGATAAATAAATACATAAATATATAAATAGGAACATTTTAAACTGTAGTTTTAGCTGTTTTAGTGACTAGTAGTGACTAGTACTAGCAAGAAATTCGCATTTTACACATTTACTTAACAGGACTCCTCTCCTGAACTCACGTCAAAGGGGTGACAAATCCCCAAGGATCCGGCTGAGCCGTAGGACGCGCAACTAGGATGTGCAGGACCTCCCCGAAGAGCGGCATTGAGAAGTCCACCACCTGGCTTCGTATGTAGGACATCCCGAAGGGTCCCAGGCCTATGTCAGCTTCCTGCAAGGATAGCAGTTGGGACCCGGTCAGTTTCTCTGTGCCTGAAGCCCTTTAATGTCGGTAGACTTAAGGCTTTTATTAACTCACCTTCCTAAGTACCATTCCTATCATGCCATTCCACGAACCGTTGCCCAGTGGTGCGCCCCAATACCCATCACCTTGGACGACGGTGAACCTGGAAAAGTTACATTTTAATTGAGTCCTGAAGGAAGAACCAGGCGCCTAGACCTATGCACACTGAGTAAAATAAATTCATTTTTAATTACGTCTGATCTTGTTGAATGGGATTAATACGGATCGTGGCGATGGGATATAGTGAACGATTATTGCATGTAAAGGAATATGAAATGCAGACAAAAATGAATCTTGCAAGTTGCAAAGTAAGTTGCACATTGAGAAATGGAAAGTGGATCAAACATGGCTCTCGTAACCAGTGTTGCCATAAGTGTCGTGATGAAATAATGATACTGACAAAGTTACAATGAAGGGAGAAAATAGGTGGTAATTATTACTATAAATAATGCCTTAAGAAAATATATGGTAATCAGATAGACTGAAATTGCTTATAAAAGTAAGATTATACAGTACATAAGTCTAGTACGGTCTGCATTGCTATACTGACACGACAATGAAACTAGCTCTAAAATAATTTTGTTGACCTGAAGACAAAGCTTTAAGAAAAATATAATGAACGAGTCAGCCGGCAACATAGAATATGAAATTGTACCATCAGGGAAATTATGGAAGTTCAATACGTAGGTGAGACAATGGTGGATGGGAGGACTTTAGACCGATATTATATTAACTACCAAGAAGTTGCCGCCCTAAAACTTCCAGGCCGCACTCACGTGAAGTTCAGGGAAAGGGCGAGAGCTTGAAGGAAGTTGGCCATGGGTCCTTCGATCCTGTTTTTGTCGGTTACAGGATTCACCTGAATGTGCGGAGGCCAAGACTCGGCGGCCACCATCAGATGTGGAGCTTCGGAAAACCTGGCGGGAACTAGATTCTCTTTAGGTCTAGTAATTTGGGATTCAGCTGTAATTGTGGTTTTCTCTTTGCATTTTAATACATTTTTATCTATTTATAGATTTATTAATTAATTTTTTTCTTTTTTGCCTAGTGAACACCATAATATTCTTTGGAAGCTTGAATTTCAAGTCAATGGCCCCTTTTGTGGGCGTGTTGCACATAAATAGGGTTCATCTTCTGAATAATAATAATAATAATAATAATAATAATAATAATAATAATAATAATAATAATAATAATAATAATAATAATAATAATAATATATAATATTTGACAAAGTTATAGTACTATAATACACGAAACTAAATTCTCTTAAGTTCTATTAATATAAGATTTTCTGTTATATCTTAAACGCCATTTCGTGCATTAGTGTAAATTTGGCATGAAAAGCTTTGTAAGTCAATAGTGACTGTATTATTTGGCAAAGATATGGTCTTATAAACAGTAGAAAGAACATAAATACTTGAACTTAATAGGATTCCCCATCTGTGCCGCTTGTTTAGCTGACTCAAGCCACCTGTCCTTTCTGGAGACACCTGGTGAGGATAATAAGTAAATATATATATATATATATATATATATATATATATATATATATATATATATATATATATATATATATATATATATATATATATATATATATAATTGCAACCACTCCAAATGCGTCTAAGAATGTACAGAAAAAAAAAAAATAAGTTAGACTAAAAGGTATTCTATCCAAAGTTAGCTGAATTACGCTGGAAATACCCAAAAACTGAAGACTTTTAAGACTTTTAAGGCTTTTAAAAAGTCTCTAGGTATCTAGAAACAACACTAAAATGTAAACACAGCAATTGCTGATATTGACAAGCTTCAAAAAACAGTATAAAATACATAACTTGATAACCACTTCACTAACAAGTCTTCACAAACTACAAACTCAAATCAAGTAAGATTATATAAAAAAAATTACAATAAAGGATTCATAAACCACATTCTTAACTTGTTCAATGACTTCAAAGTAAAATTAAGTCTAGCCATTTCAAATAAACCTCGCGAAGAGCAAATGATTATCACATACCTTTCGTGTTGCGTTGCTCCATGGCGGAGCAGCGGCTCAGATATAGTACTAAAACCGACGCCATGGCGGCAGACCAATTCATTTCTCCTGGGAGGAGCAGAGACCGAATATCTGTATCTGTAGAAAGTAATATAAGTAGTGATCATTGTATTTCACGGTCTTACAGTGCATATATGCGTAAATATACAGGTTTTCTGTCCATACCTATGCACAGTAATGTCTACAGTGCATATTTTTCCATTAGACTTATATACAAACTTGTGCGTCTGAGTATATTCAGTTGCGATTGTAAGTTAAATTTACTTACAGTTCGCCTTTCAGAGCTGCTGTAGGATACAAACCTTCTGTTACGGGGGCTAATCTCCCTTCTCCTTTTAACTTAAACTGCAGACTTAGAAACAAGAGCACAGTGCGCATGTCTTCGTCAAGGCTTCAACATGAGTGGCTGGTTTGGCGCGATAAAAAACCCCCAGATAATTCTCCTATAAATGAAAAGTAAAACTTTTCGTTTTTCTCCGTCTTCTGGAGAAGTTTTTTTCATCGTTAGGCGTTCGAGAACAGAAGAGAAAAAGGGCAAAAATCCGCGAGAATCGTCTGGAGACTTAAAAGAAACAGATGAGAAACGGCTATACGTCAAATCATCGCCGCTCGAGACGTTGAACACCTGGAGTGATTTTTTTTTTTCTGGCCAATGGATTCTTTTCGGGAGTTCTGAATATCACGGCGACATTTTCTTTTTAAAAAGGCAAAGGAGTTTTCTTCTCAGAGGTGGTACTAATTCGCGCCCTTTCGAGGTTAGGAAGGAATCACTTTTAAGTTCGCTTCTATTTTTGCCGTAACGGTCATCTGTCATTCCATCTTTCGCCATTCATTTGTTTATTTATTCTTATTTTCCGTTCCTACTTCTGTCACCTAAAGTTGCATTTATTTTTCCTGTCACTTCTCTTCTCTTTGTCTTAAATACCAGCTCCGTTTTTCCCTCGTTCTTATATTTTCGAGTATAGGCCTAGTTCAAACCGATCTCTCTCTCTCTCTCTCTCTCTCTCTCTCTCTCTCTCTCTCTCTCTCTCTCTCTCTCATTTCCAGTACCTTTCATTTCCAGGTGTAACTTGTTTAGATGTTCAGGTCTCCAGTACGCAGGGGGCCACAAACCTAAACCAGATCTTGACCATCTTGTATACGCGTCCACTGGACGTCCTTGGCAATAGGCCTATAAGGCCTTCCTTCGAGATGAAATCTTCTCTTCCTGTTTTCAGACTCACATTTTGCCTTAATTTGGAGTTTTCTCCTGTTATGGTTTTGTTGTTATATGGGAATTCTCTCTCTCTCTCTCTCTCTCTCTCTCTCTCTCTCTCTCTCTCTCTCTCTGTGTGTGTGTGTGTGTGTTCATCAGGGATAAATAAACATATTTGTTGGGGTGGGGGGGCTGTTCTAGTCCCATAGTAATATAAATCTCCATTTCCTGACCAATCGGCTGCTTTGGTCTTGAAATAACAATCAAGCCTTCTGTTTATCTGTGGAAAGCCTAAATGTTTACTTGAAATTCGAGCTTCTCCCACCCCTATTTTCTCTTTTGTGGAGCCAAATTTCCCCAGAGGCCAAATATTCCTCAATACTTTAACATCTGCAATCATTTGCCCCTCCTTGATATTTTCATAAACCATTTTCTCGTCCAACAATTTTGCTCTTATATCTTGAGTAATATGTGTTATTTTCACTCCTATTCATTCATTTATACACAAAAAAAGTCGAGAACATAACGTGCCCACTTATACACCAAGCCAGTCACTCTCCTGTCTACATAACAGGCAATTCACATTTACTAAAAAAAAACTTCTAATTTCATCCAACAAATTAACTTCTAAACCAAACACCCAAAACCTTTTATCTAAGCTTTCATCAGAAACCTTTTCTAGGTTCGTTTATGCCAAATAAAGTCTTTTTTAAATGCATTTTATTCATATTGCATTCATCAGATTATACAGGATTCTATACATTCAGTGAGGAGAAATATATATTAAAATTATTCCACAATTAAATTTTTATCTCAGTTTGAAAGCCCGGAGTCTGGAACCTCGTGGGAGGTTGCCCTGATTAAGCCAACTGGTATTTGGTAACCGAGGCACGTTTAGACCTAACATGTATCTTTCCCCTCGTAGGTGGCATCATTTACTTCGCCATCAAAAAGCTCCATTTCCAAAAGCTTCAGGATGAAAGGAAGAAGATGAAGGACGCGGAAAAGGAAGAGACAAAAGAAGAAAGAGGGAAAAAAAAAATAAAAGAAAGAAGCCACTCTTGGCGAACTCGCATCACAGGAGAGAGATGAAAGAAAACGAGTCAAGTATAGGACTATTACGTCATGACTAAGTAGTTTTTTTTAATTTTTTTTATCGTTACTGTTTATGCGTATTCCCTCTTGTATAACTTTTTACTTCATGTTTTTTATGCCTTTAAAGCCGCATCAATCCCAATCCAGCAACTTATTTCGAAGTAAAACAAATAATAAACAATTATCGAGAGTTCCCTCTCTCCAAAATTTGATTAGTCTATATTTATTACCCATGAGCCGCCATGTTTGGGTACTAATTTCCTACATGACGTTTAAAACCTTGTACACACTGTATCTTTGGAATTCACGTAGGCTTGGTATTTACATAACAACCCTTACTGGCCACCTGCGAAATAACTATGTTTAACTTCGATAACGATAGGCCTACTCCGCTTTTACTCATTTTGAGCTGGGCCTATGAATCAGTCATCTCATTTACTTACTGTCTCGAATTGAATTATGAGGTAACCTCTTTAACACTACCCCTTTTTTGTTAATTTAATGGAGGGCCTCTTACATAAAGCATTATATTAATTCATCTTTGAACGACGTCTGTTTATAACAAACTTTGATAATTAATCACACTTAAACGATAAACGAAGATATTTTAGAATTTATCAGCATATCACATTTCTCCAAACAATGGTGGACTACTATCTGACCTATATGCACCAAACAAGCTCCCATTACATTCAATCAGTAGTAAGCCGTTACATTCAGTCAATTAATTATCATTGTTATGATCAGACGCCATAGCATATCTCTCTTCTGCCTACGATTTGAAGCTACTGATACAGGAAGACGTATTATTCATCGTGGAAAGGCTAACATTCGCCATAAAACGTATTATAAATGCCACCAACACTAGATCTATCTTTCGGTGGTCTCGGTATAATGCTGTATGAGCCGAGGCTCACGAAACTTTAACAACGGCTCGGTTATGGCTAACTTTAACCTTAAATCAAATAAAAACCACTGAGTCTAGCAAGGCTGCAATTTGGTATGTTTGGTGATTGGAGGGTGGATGATCAACATACCTATTTGCAGCCCTCGAGCCTCTGTGGTTTTTAAGCTCTGAGGGCGGACAGAAAAAGTGCGGACAGAATAAAGTGCGGACGGACAGACAAACAGAGTAAATAAAAACATTAAGGAGTACGAAATTTCAAACCAGGTCAGATATATTATTGATTTCATCCAAGATAACAGAAAGGATAGGCCTATATATATCTTAACCGTGTGTGGTGGCATTTGGTTGGTTGATAATTTCATATGTTTCCTTTGGTTTTTCGTAATATTTTATCTTCCAGTCCTTATCTAAATAATATAATAAGGTTAAAATAGGTTCAGAGTTTGCAAAATGAATAAGGAAAGTTGGCATTTCTAGTGGCGGTAAAGAATGGCTCCAGCTTTACTGATAGGCCTATAATAACGTAAAAGAAGTGGATGCATTTGGTAATTTGATCTTGAATTGATATTCCCTTTGGTTTTTCATAATATTTTATCGTTCAGTTCTTATCTGGTATTATTAATTCATATAATAAGGATAAAATAGGTTGATATTTGCTAGTAAAAGTTGACTGGTTCAAGTTTTACTGCGAGTCGGGAACCCATACTATTGGGGAGGAGGATGGTCCCTGGGGAGGAGGGACTCAGAAGGTATTGTCGGTAGTTCCAAGCAGAGTCGACCTCAGTGTCAGTCCTGACCGCATGCGAGCAAGACGTGTTACCTCCCGCCTCCGGACCCCCGGTCTAATGGCTTCCGACTAGCCGGCGCATTAAAAACGTGTTTTCAAAATGTGAAACGAAAATCAATCTGTGTCTTATCAAGAGTGACGTGTCTCTGCCTCGCCCAATTTATTTACTTATTTATTTTTACTACTTTTCGTGTCGATGTTTACTCACAAAACCGGAAAAAAAAAGTTTTTGGGAAAAAAACTTTTCGCACGGAGAGGCCTAAAGTGTTCGATGCTTGTGATTTGTTTTTATTGTTAATTTTAAATAAAAACTGATGTTTTTATTTTGAATAATGGTGACGTTTTTGTTTGTTTAGAATCTCCGGAGGTTTTGCGTTAATTTAGAAGCCCGGCTCAAGTAAGCAACCACCTGTAGGCCTGAGCTGTAAATGGTGAGTACGTAAGTTTTGCGGTTTTGTAGACGGACTTTCATGTATTTTTACCCCTTTTTATTACTGTAGGCCTGTATTTTGATTACTAGGCCTATCACGGAAGTATATATATATGTATTAACTCATTTTTCATGTTTTGTAGACATTTTCGTAAGGTATTTATATCCCTTTTTTATTATTGTAGGCCTATATTTCAGGCACTAGGCCTATCACCATTATATCAGTATATTACGTACACAATTTTTTTTCATGCTTATAATTAGTATTCTAAGTAGGCCACCAGGCCTATTAACACTGTATAAAAACAAATTATTTCTATAAGAAATTCAGAGCGTTTAGATAGCACTAATGGGTTTCTTTACAACTATATAAATAGGCCTGTCCTCCTGACGTATACTTGTTTAGACAGTATTCTGTATGAGTCGTGTAATACATTTTTTGTAGTTGTTTTTGTAAGTGTAGCATGCTTCAAGTTGTTCATATATTTGCAATGGAATTATTTATTTATTTTTCCACGATGCAAAATAAAAGTTATGAGGTTACAATTATGTTTATAATGCAGAGGCACTTGGACTACAAATCTCTCTCTCTCTCTCTCTCTCTCTCTCTCTCTCTCTCTCTCTCTCTCTCTCTCTCTCTCTCTCTCTCTCTCTCTCTATATATATATATATATATATATATATATATATATAAGAGGGTATTATAGTTTTTCAACTGTTTCAACTATATGTATATAATACAATATAATATATATATATATATATATATATATATATATATATATATATATATATATATATATGCTTAGGCCTAGGCTCAGTATAGGCAATTCTCAGAGAGTATAATGTCACACTATCTTATTTACTACGGTCGTCTCACGTCATACTGTAAATATTTGCACCACATACTTGTTGTTTAATATTGTATTTAAATTTCATCCTAGTTTAGCCCTCTGGACTCTTAAAAACCAAACCGAGACAGGCAAGATTCCGAGAGGTGTCAGGAAAAAGCTTACTCCGGTGACGCCTAACGCAAACGGCCTCGCTAATCGGATGTAATCATATTTCAGCGAATTAGTATATAATGCCAATTGTCATTCATTAATGCGCGAGTGATTACATTTACAATTTTCAGAGTCGCTTTCGCTTAATAATTAGAGATCAATTCAGTATATCTTCATAATCCATTTATGGCGATTAACTGTTTGAAAACACCGAAATGATCGGATTATAATCAGATTAATCGGTGGTTGGATATCACGTTAGATCGATAGACTGGTGGAATGGTTCGCGTGCGCGCTGACGGTTCCCCGCCGGCCTCGTTGGGACTCGCGGCCCCTTGCATCAGGTTCATTGTGTCTGTTGTAAGTTAATGCTCTATGGGGAAATATTCTTAAAATTTGCTGTTACGGGTATTTGTACTTGTTGGGGGAAAACTTGTCCTCTTTGCATAAGATTATATATTGTATATACACACATATGTACACACATATAAACACACAAACTTACTCACCCTCATATATATATATATATATATATATATATATATATATATATATATATATATATATATATATATATATATATATATATATATATATATATATATATATTATGTTTTATAAAATCTCGCAACTAATGACCAATGTCCTAGTGACGTCATTAATACGATACTATGTAGGTAATGATAATTGACTTCTGATTTTTTGTGGGCATATTTTCATGTATTTTTATACTTCTGGCTAATAGGCCTGTCAATATTTTGTCAAGTCTTTCTGGACAATTTTTTCATAACTATAACTTTGGTTTATGTATTTTTGAAACTAGGCCTATTAAGACTGGTATCAAGGTAATAAATGATTGTGTATAAAATTCAGGGATTGTGGATAGTACAAAAAGTAACCACGAAATGAGTGGCCTCCAAAAATAGGAGGAAAAATAGGTGGAAAAAATCTAGGTAGGAAAAAATAAGGTTTTGTATTGAAGTGGAATGGGGCAATCGAAGCCATGTTTATTCGGAGGTGAATTCTGAGGCTCCGTGTTTATTTGTTTCTTTGTTCGTTTCGTTTTTTCTTTTCTGGCGATTATCTTCTCTCTCTCTCTCTCTCTCTCTCTCTCTCTCTCTCTCTCTCTCTCTCTCTCTCTCTCTCTCTCTCTCTTTATATGTACTGTTATATATTTATATGTATATGTTATATATATTTAATATTACATATGTATATATATATATATATATATATATATATATATATATATATATATATATCAATGAGGCTGAGGTGTCAAGCCTATGCCTAACCTTCCACCTTCATTTGGTCTTGGGGATGAGGCTGCTAGCCTATGCCTTCTTGTTACAGTTCCCTGGGTCTCTTTTGTGTTTTTGTTCTTAAACGAGAGGGGGAAAATTGGGGCAAGGAAAAATAAGAGAAGTGTGGTCGCACAGGAAGGAGAAACGGAAGTGAACCGATTATTATTATTATTATTATTATTATTATTATTATTATTATTATTATTATTATTATTATTATTATAATTGTGGTAACCTTTTAATAGATATCAGTACCTTACATGTCACCTGATATGGTTAATGAATATTAATTAATGGATGCATTTATTGTCTGGAAAGTTTAATGGGAGATATTTTCATTACCTGTTTATGTGTTTACATTAAGCAGTTATTTATCTTCTATGACGAAACTCTTCGTTGTGGTGGTGCCAGGTTGATATAAACCAATCAGAGATTCTCAAAGAAATGGAGAGAAACAGAGCTGGTTATTACAAAACTATAAATAACAGTCGATAACTTACAGGTATAATCGATAACAATAAGTGAATTCGATTAGGCAAACCATATAATAAAAATAAGAGGATAAAAATCAGTAGAGTGAATATTAAGTGGATTCTTGTAAATAGAGCATATTGTAAGTGGACACAAGTAAGAATGAGCAAGTGAATGATTGATCTGATTGATTTTAAGAAATTTAGGCTGTCAAGCCAAAGCACTGGGGCACTATCGACCATTCAGTGCCCAAGACAGTGACAAGAGTGAGTTGGAGCGGTTGGACAGCAAAATAAAGAGATCCAGAAAATATAGATGAAATACAAGGATCTAAAGGATGAAACGAAACTGGAATAATAATAAAACATGATAAGGGGACCCGATTAAGTATGGAAAATGATAAGCAGGAGTAAATATGGCAGGTAAATAAGTAGAAACAAATAAATGAAGCAAATGGCAAGGAAATGGAAATAAGTAGATATTTTTGAGCAAAGCAAATAGCTGGACACTTGTAAATGAAAACAGTGATAAGTGGATATGTGTTAGTAAAGCAAATGATAAGTAGATGGAAATGAATTTATTCATTTAAGTAAAACGAATGACTGGATACATGTAAAAAACCAGTGATAATTGGGTACAAGTAAGTAAAGCAAATAAGTAATAAGAGCAACTAAAGCTTATGATAAGTGAATAAGCAAAGCAGATGATAAATAGACACAATAAGTAAAGCAAATGGTAAAGTGGATATTTATAAGTGAAGCAAATTGTAAGTGATACAAGTTAGTAAAGCAAATGATAAGTGGATATTCTTAAGTGTTATGAGTAAATAAGGAAAACGATAAGTAGATATTGCTGTAGTAGGTACAGTGCCAGAGTGTAGCAGTGAGAACAGTAATCCCTATTTACACCACTGACTACAACACTGCTTCAGCCAAAGGTATTAAATGATTTTTCTGTCGCAACACTGAATGATTTCTCTGTTGCACAACGCCTCCTTTGTCATGTCAGCAACTTTCTCTCTGTCTCCTTTAATTGAGAAAAATAAAGGATGGTCTCTCATCCAGTGATTCACGTTAAGAAGAGAGGCTGTCAAACTTTTTCAGATGTGGGCCTCTTGACTTCTTAGTCCGTCTGCGTCGTGTCTCTGTTTTGTGCGTTACTCAGTTTGTTTTTGTTTGCTGGTTTATCAGTGTTTGTTTGTTGTTTCTCTTTTTTATATCTTTTTTTTTAACACTGTATTTTGATGGACTCGTACAGCTTGTATCGTACGAATCTTTGTTTAGATTTGTGATAATTATTGTATTAGTAGTGATGTGTTATATGATATAACCTCATCATGCAAAGATTGAACTCTCTCTCTCTCTCTCTCTCTCTCTCTCTCTCTCTCTCTCTCTCTCTCTCATTCCACTCACCACCTTAAACTTTATGAAACTCACTCTCTCTCCCCCTCCATTCAGGACCTTAAACCTCATGGAACTCTCTCTCTCTCTCTCTCTCTCTCTCTCTCTCTCTCTCTCTCTCTCTCTCTCTCTCTCTCTCTCTCTCTCTCGTCAATCCACTCACGACCTTAAAACCCATGGAATTCTCTCTCTCTTTCTCTCTCTCTTTCTCTCTCTCTCTCTCGCAGGATTTCAAACACCAGCGATCAACGAGCGCTCGTATTTTGAAAAGGTGAACTCGTTCTTGGATATCCTATTGGACGACCCAAGTCGGGATGCCAGGGGCCATTTCAGAGTGCCCAATACACGTCGCAATTTGAGTCTACAATTTGGCACCTCGCCTCCTCCAATTCCAAAGTCAGGCCTGACGGCATTGCTGCCAATAACCATCTCAAATAACGGCCGATTCCCACCCGGGGGGGGAGGGCCTCTACGGGGTTGTCTTCATTCCCCGGGGAGTGGGGTGGGGACCATTTGATGGGTATTTCACTTTCTTTGACTCGTTGTACTGAATTGGTAGGATGCTTGTCTTCCAGGGCGAAGAAGAAGAAAACAGCGTGGGCACGTTGCCTTGATAATGCCCCTGTTGATCTAAGTAGTCATGAATGTGCTCGGCTGTTAGGCGACAGTCGTGGGTGGCAAATTGGGAGAGACGAGAGAGAGAGAGAGAGAGAGAGAGAGAGAGAGAGAGAGAGAGAGAGAGAATATCAGACGTGAATGATCAGTACTGCGTCAAAATGACAATTTAAACTCTCTCTCTCTCTCTCTCTCAAAATGCACAACTTGACTTCTTAATTTAATCATCATTCCATCATTCTGAAACCATTCTCTCTCTCTCTCTCTCTCTCTCTCTCTCCTTTGCAGTTATTTTCGTAAGTGTTGTATTCCTCCAAAATAAAAGTGATCAAGTTAAAATTATGTTTATAATGCAGAGGCATTTAGACTATAAATCACCCCCACCTCTCTCTCTCTCTCTCTCTCTCTCTCTCTCTCTCTCTCTCTCTCTCTCTCTCTCAAAATGTGCAACGTGACATCTTAATTTAATCACTCCATCATTGTAAAACCATTCCTAAGACCCTCTCTCCCTCTCTTTCTCTCTCTCTACAACGTGACAGCTTGATATAATCCTCACCCCATGTCTATTAAACCTTATATAACACTCTCTCTCTCTCTCTCTCTCTCTCTCTCTCTCTCTCTCTCTCTCTCTCTCTCTCTCTCTCTCTCTCAGTGATTCTGAACCACCCTGTAGAAGACTGTGAGTTCCTTTCCTATACGCAAATGTCACTGGATCTTACTAATCGATGGTACATCAAACATTGATCAGTAACAAGTTAGTGGAAGGTTTCTTCGTGTTTGGAACCTCTTATGGCTATATTCTTTATGTTAAGCGATGCCTTTGCTTGTGTTATTTATATAAGTAATTGTAGTCTTCAGCAATTATTATTATTATTATTATTATTATTATTATTATTATTATTATTATTATTGTTTTTGTTTGAGAGTCTTATTTGTCAGCTTATATATTTTTATACTGACGTATGCGTTGATAGTAGTAATGATCTTGCGATGGATTTCGTGTTTTATATCAGAAAGCAATTATTGAACATGGTCAAAAGTTTTCATGATACTCTTTCTCACCAGCGGGAAGACCAGAGTTCGATTCCCAGGCAAGGCGAAGAGCTTTGGGCACTTACTTTTGTATGACCCAGAGCGTCTGTTGCCCTCGGCTGTGAGTTATTCCTGTGTAGTTGTCGACTGTGGTTGGTCGCCATTAGGGCAGGGAACTGAGTGAGGTAGCAGCTTCATTCCAAAATACGAAAGGAAAACGGGAAATGCAACACCTTCTGGAGCTACAAATACAAATTTCATCAGACGTTATGCATTTCTGTAATTATGCAGTAAACTTTTTCTTTACTTTTAAAATAGATATTTTATAAGAGAGCCCGAGCAGGGCACTCGACTTTCTAAGGAAAGGTCGGCTTACCAGGAAAAGTGGTCATTGGAATGACTGAGAAAACACAGACGAATGAATAGAATTCCACATTCCGGAAGCGAATAGAATGAAGGACTTACCAAACTGGTTGACTCTTGGGTTCCCAACTTTGCACAGTATCTATGAGGGCTGGTTGAACGCTCTACGGTGGTGATGCACTCTTACAAACGTTTTTGAATTCAGTTCTATTTAGTTTTTGAAACTTATTTGAGTTGTTTGTGTTCTGACGTTTTTGAACCCAGTTCGACTTCGTTTTTGAAACTTAATAGAATTGTTTGTGTTCTGACATGCTTAAAAGTTTGGCAACTTTAGTCCTTATAAACTTATATATATATATATATATATATATATATATATATATATATATATATATATATATATATATAAATGGCTGACCTTTATTTAGGAAGGTCGAGTGCCCTGCTCGGGCTCTTCTATAAAATATCCATTTTAAAAAATAAAGAAAAAGTTTACAGCATAATCACAGGAAGCATAACGTCTGATGCATTTGTACTTGTAGCTTCAGAAGTTGTTACATTTCCCGTTTTCCTTACGTATTTTGGAATGAAGGTGGTACCTCATTCACTTCCCCACGCTAATGGCGACCAACCACAGTCGACAACTACACCGTAATGACTCACAGCTGAGGTCAACAGACGCTCTGAGTCATTTAAAACCAAGTGCCCAGAGTTGTTCGCCTTGCCGGGGATTCGAACTCTGGTCTTCCCGAAAGTGATAAAGTGTATATATATATATGAATGTCTTTTACTGTAATACCACAGTATAATATGAAGATAAAAAGGCCCATAAAACACTATTTGAGCGTTGCAAACATATATTTCGGGCATATATATATATGTATATATGCATATATAGATATATATATATATATATATATATATATATATATATATATATATATATATATATATATAATAATCATTAAGTTTGAAATGTTGGTTAATATCAAATTCACGCTACCTCGGGAATATCCGTGATGGGGAATTATCACCGAAGGGGAATTTATAAGTGACAAATGGACTGAGGCTCGGCAGTACCAGTCCATTTATCACATATAAATTCCCCTTCGATGATAATTCCCCATCGGGGATATTCCCGAAGTAGCGTGAATTTGATATTAAGCGACATTCGTAGCTTAATGACTGTATATAAATCACGGCGTGATAAAAAATTTCATATATAAATATATGTACGTATGTGTGTATGTGTTATGCATTCTGACAAAGCTACTGTTAATGTACGTACATAACCTATTTACCAATCTGTCGCTTCAACCTTCCCCCATTTGTTATTGTCTCCTCCTTAATGACATTTCGATACAAAAACCTTTCAAGTCCCCAAAGAGAGCGAGTGGGTGAAAACTCCCCAAGCTCAGATTGGTAAAAGCAGATAATCGTTGCTGTCTGTATCGTGCCATTTTACTTCGTTATTTTTTTCCCCGAAGTCAGACACACACACACACACACACACACACACACACACACACACACACACACACACACACACACACCGGCCATTGATTTCACCTGGGAGGTTCTGATCTTGGAGTATCTGGAGTTTTGTTTAGGGCTGCACGCTTATTGTGGGAAGATATGCATATACTCGTATTTATATAATATATTTATTTATTTATTAACTTTATCACTTACACAATTGTTCCGTGCATTGATACAATTAGTAACAGGATCACATTTAAACTGGATGGTATCTAGCGGAGATATTTATTCAAGAAAAGTTACAAGCTTTCTAGGACTAACTGTCCTCATCGTCCGGTATCATATATATATATATATATATATATATATATATATATATATATATATATATATATATATATATATATATATATATATATATATATATATATATATATATATATATATACACTCAAACATATATACTGCATATAGTTATGTATATATATTTGTATATATATATATTCACAAAATTAAGGTACAAATATCTTTCAATATCCAATTCCCTCTGCCTCGGGAATATCACCGAAGGGGAATTACAGTATAATTGATAAAAGATCTTCCCGAAATTGAATGAATTACGATATTTGTAGCTTAGTGTTTGTGAATATAAAAAGGTCACGGTATATGTGATAAAAATTTATGTGGGTATGTATATACACACATACTTATACTCGTATATATAGATATATGTATGTATGTAGTATGCATACTGTACTTAAGATCGCAATCAATTTCAGCTCCACCAAGACGAAATGAATGTTGAAATAATGTGGTATTCATGGCCTAACATTTCAAAGCAGTTTGTATTGGAATCTGTATAGCAGAGTCAGAATGAACTTTCTCGTCTTTTGAGGTTTCATTTTCGGTCATCATTACATACTCCCAAACCGGACAGGCATAGATTCGAATCCTGGTCAGGGCAGAAGGAATTATCATAAATGTAATTCAGTCATGGTATGAGTTATTCCCAAGGTGATGTGAATTCGGTATCAGTGGGTTATTTGTGTGTTAATATTTGGAGCATAAAAATATCATGCATGAAACTGATAGATGCATGTACAGTGCTGTACCCCTAGTTTTCAATTACAAGTACAAAACCTGAATTCTACAGGACTTTGTACAGCAGAATCAACATCAGCTTATTTCGGACTTGATGGCCGAGTGGTTATGGTCACTGTTACCCTACTGATAACTCATAAAGGTATAATTTTTAGTCCCGTCACTCTACCTCACGCGGTGCACTGTAGGCATTACTTAAGGTTCCTTGCAGCGTCCTTCCGGCCCATCTTCAAACTCTTTCATTCCTTGTACTGTACCTCCGTTTATATTCTCTTCCTTCCACCTTACTTTCCTCTCTCTCCTAGCAACTATTTCAAGTTTTCAGCGCTGAATGACCTCATAGGTCCCAGGGCTTGGCATTTGGCCTAAATTTTGTATTCTGATTCCAATGGGTGTAAGTTATTTCCTAGTTAATTTGAATACCGGATTTATGGTTTTACGGCTATTTTTGAAATGATAAGAATGTGTTAGGAAATGGCGTTGCTGACCCCATACCCATTTTCACCCTTGCTGCAGCCTTTCACAGACTACTGACCACCAGGTACATATATAAATGCTTAGGGACAACTTGCTTTAACGGAAATAGCCATATCACTTTGCCCTCGCCTGGAAATCGATTCCTGGGCCTCTCGCCACTAATGCAAGTGTCATAACCACTGTATCCCTTTTGGGATAGGTTTTTTCCGCTTCTCACCCGACGAGGAAGCGTAATAATGATTAGACATGCAAATTCGTTTGTAAACATCAAACAACGCAATATTTTCAGCTGTTTGGTAGCGACATCTGTTGAATTTTGCTTGAACTGTATTCTAAGCCTTGTGGTGTCTCCCACATTCGTTTCTTTTTGTTAATTTGTCTTTATTTACTCATTATTTTCTTCTCTCTGTTTTCCTTTTTTTATAAGAATAGGCCTATGTGAATATTCAAATGATAATGATTTATTATTATTATTATTATTATTATTATTATTATTATTATTATTATTATTATTATGCAATATTTGCTTAGAAACCTCATGTTTGGATGTACAAGCAAGACTGTACTTTTGAATAATAATAATAATAATAATAATAATAATAATAATAATAATAATAATAATAATAATAAAGAGATAATTAACTTTTAAAGTTAATAGGTAAATAATGCAATAAACAGAATAAATTCTATTTCTTTCAAGCAAATCATTAATATTCACAGCAGTGCCTTGGCTACACAATGAAAATACCTGTTAATAAACGCCTTAACGTTTCAATAAACATTCGTTGACTAATTGGCCCACCCCTCACCCCTTCTGCGCCCCCCCAAAAAAAACATTTTTATGGGTGAAACAAACTCCCCCTTTTTAAAGAGCAAAGGCCAGTGAGTCAGTCAGTCAGTCAGAGGATTTTTGATGGAAAGAAGGCGGCAGTGTGTTTGCAGAAGACTGGGAGGAAGTTTGGAGTGTTTGTGAGGAGCTTAATGCTCTTTTTGTAGCTCAGGCCCAAAGAATAGATCAAAGGAAGTGTTACATTCCCTCACTGTTGGTTCATGGGTCACATCGAGGAACTTTTGCTGCTCAGACCAGTCTCCTGTGGTCTTGTGAGATTCTGAAGCACTGAGTTTTGTGATGGGGATGCTAGTTCTGTAAATAAAAACAGGAAATATATAACCATAATTATTATTTTGATGAACACACTTACATGGATCAAACCTAAAGAGCTGTTGGCTTTGTAAACAAAAGTCTGCAGAATAGGAAATCCATTTGAATAAATAAAAAACATCAGTGTTTGACGAAGATTGGGAGGAAGTTTGGAGTGTTTATGGTGGCCTGATGCCCTTTTTGTTAGCCCAGGCGAGAAGAATAGACAAAAGGAAGGGATGCATTCACTCACTATTGGTTCATGGGTCACATTGAGGCACTTTTGTTGCTCATACCAGTCTCCTGTGGTCTTGCAAACTTCTAAAGCACTGAGATTTGGGGTGGGACTGTTAATCCCATAAGCACAAACAGGAATTCTACAAGCATGCCATTATTTTTATGAACACATACGTACATTGGTCAAGCCTGGAATGCCATTAACTTGCTAAGCAACAGTCTGCAGAACAGAATTTCACTGAAAAATAATGACAGCGTTGTTTGAGAAGTTAAAGTAGTACATTAGCTAGGACATTGAAGAAAAGGGACTTAAAAGCACACACAGTCACCAGTCCACACACAAACACACACACACACATATGTTAATATACATTGTTTACATATCATGGTCAGGTGGGTAGGACGTTCATCTCATTGAGAATTCCCTGGTACGATTCCCAAATTGCTGTAACAAATTGGGCATGTTCTATTAAATTCCTTAGTGCGTGCGTTGAGTTGGGCACTGAGTTACCACCTGGTAGTGAATTAACAGTGGCTGGTCGCAGCCAGGATGAGGTACAGCATGAGCTAGCAGCTTCACTCTAGAAGGATTGTCGAGAGCCATCTTCCCCTCATGGGATAAAGACGAATGGTGGAAATAATATAATTGAAATGTAACATTCTCCTTGCAGAATTTAAGGACATTTTTTTAAACTGAAAGCAATATAGACCCATCATTTGCAAGACATTGTCGAGAACTGCCATCCCTTCTAACGTGACAGAGACGAACAGTGAAAAAAAGATAATTGCAATGCAACATTCTACTTGCAGAATTTAAGGACATTGTTTTCAACTGGAGCCAGTATAGACCATCGTTTGCGAGACACTTTGCGTTATAAATATCTAGCTACGCGACGCAGCTAAAACCGCGAAGAATTCGCGTAATGGAACACCTTACCTGAGGAAAATGGGGCAGGCTTTTAGGATCGTGTTAATGGCGTGAAGACATCTGTTGGGAAAACATAATGTCAGCTGAATACGCACTTCCGAGACACAAATGCGAGGAGAGCGTGATGGAAAGTGTAAAAGTACTTACGGAAAATACAGAAATTCCAGTGAAATGAGAATTAATATTCATGGGTACGTGAATAATGACTAAGAAAAAAGCAGTTTGGAAATTGTATAGATATAAGTGGAAAGCGCATTGGGGGTATTTTAGAGCATAGATCTTGCCTCAGTAACGTGGAACCCTAGGGAATAGCGCCGTTAGTACAACTCATGCGGCGCACGGTAGGCATCACTTAGAGTTCTTTGCGGCGTCCCTTAGGTCCCTAGCTGAGGCCCCTTTCATTTCTTTCTTCTACTTTACTTTCCACCTTCTTCTTCTAACAATTGATTCATAGTGCAACAGCGAGGTGTTCCTCCCGTGACACCTTTCAAACTTCCCTACTCTCAGTTTGCCTTTCAGCGCTGAATGACCTCATAGGTCCCAACGCTTGGCTTTGGCCTAAATCCAATATCCTATTCTATTCTATTGAATAACATGGCAATTCAAGTAGAATTATTCTCCCTGTAATGCGTATTGATACGTAGATTAAATAAACATGGATGTAATTACTTAAAACAGAAGAATATTCAGAAAGCACCACAAAATATAAGTAAACAATCCCCAAAGTTTCTTGGGCGCAATCGAGTTTTCTGTACAGCCGCTACAGCGTATAATCAAGGCCACCAAAAATAGGTCTATTTTTCGGTGGTAACGGTATAATGCTGTATGAACCGCTTTTGCAGCCAATTTGCAGCCTTTTAGCCTCAGTGGTTTTTAAGATCTGATGGTGGACAGAAAAAGCGCGGACGGACAAAGCTGGCACAATAGTTTTCTTTCACAGAAAAATAAAACACGCACTGCGTAGTACACCAATCAAGATAAGACCAAGACTGCGGAATAATAGGCAGCTTATCAAATTTTATGCTTTCAGTGGTGACAGAATATGCTTTCAGATCACATTTTCATGCGTTTTAGGAAGTTCCTTCATTTAATCCTTTTCATTGCATCTGGAAATGGCACGTTTTAAGTTTTTAACATCTTAATGTACAGGGTTTTGTTTTGTGCTTCCGTTTTTTAGTCTGTGATGGGGCAGGTAATTTCGGGAAAGCTTTGCTTGCCACTCCAATCAGTGTACATTGGAAATGCTACAGTTTCTGCTTTCATTTGCTTGTGTGATACATCTGGATTTGTTTAGTAGCGAAAATGTTATTATATATAATATGTATATATATATACAGTATATATACAGTATATATATGTATATATATATATGTATATATATATATATATGGTAGGTCAGTTGGTACCGCATGGGCCTGCCACTCGGGAGACCGAGGTTCGTTCCCGATGTGAGTCAGAAATTTATTTCTGTGAAACGTGCTCATACATTCACTATTTCCACATACAAGTATATATATATATATATATATATATATATATATATATATATATATATATATATATATATATATATATATATATATATATATATATATATATCGTGCTTTATCTTCCACGAATCTCCACTCATCTCCAGCCTCCTTCTAACACTTCCCATCCATCTAGGTCTTGGCTTCCCTACCTTTCTGGTATTACGTTGCTTTCGTATGGAACTTCAATCTATTTTATTTCTAAATCTTATTCAGCAGGCCCATTGATTGATTTGTACTGTTTAGTCACTGAGTAAATTCCAACTCAAGGAACCTGGACTGGATGTCATTGTTCCCGAATGTTTGAAATATTTAACCTCGTTAATCTTTGCTGCATCTCTTATCTTTGCGTGGATACCCTGTCCTCATTATTTTTGTTTTTCCTAAGATTTATTTTGAGTCCCTTCTCTCTAGGTACATGATGCGTGCTATTAAGCAAGCTTTGTGAATCTTGTTGTGTTTTGATGGTTAAAACAACAAGTGTTTATTTATTCAGAGGCAGTCAGCTTTCTTTCATCACTGACCTAAAATAATTCACATTGTATTTTACTAATTTATGCATATTTTTATCTCTATTAATTTATCAATTTATCCTTGTGTTTCTCTTTACTAATACATTATTCTTTCTGAATTGCTTAAATTTTTCAAAGGAATACAGTATTCTTTGACCCCAGTGGCCCCTTTGTGGGCTTGTGATTAATAATAATAATAATAATAATAATAATAATAATAATAATAATAATAATAATAATAATAATAATAATAATAATAATCTTCTATAGTAATAAAATCCGAGTGGGTCTTTCTCGTTTGTCCGCCCCGGGTGGGGCGGAGTAGGTGGGGATTGGGATGGTAGGGGAGACATGACACATCCACCCTCCTCATGCAAACCTGTTTGTCCACCCCGGGTGGGTGCGAGGTAAGTAGGGGATCGGGAGGGTAGGGGAGACAACAAACTGCCCGCTACTTCGGTCACGGATAATATCTATATTAGTACTACACGTAATACTTAATATTTAAATGGCTTATCAAAATTAACATTTTCAGCTCTTTAGCATTTTAAGCTTTTTAGCATTTTAAGATTTGTAGCATTTTCAGCTCTTCAGCATTTTAAGCTTTTTAGCACTTTCCGCTTTTTAGCATTTTCAGCTTTCTAGCATTTTCAGCTCTTCAGCATTTTAAGCTTTTTAGCATTTTAAGATTTCTAGCATTTTCAGCTCTTCAGCATTTTAAGCTTTTTAGCACTTTCCGCTTTTTAGCATTCTCAGCGTTCTAGCATTTTCAGCTCTTTAGCACTGTAGACTTTTTAGCACTTTCCGCTATTTTGTTGGGTTTTTCTGCTAGATTAAGATGACATTTTTTATCAAATGACAACAGATGAAATATGCAACAATTCATTTGCAAGTGAATCATTATGTACAATATAACACAAATGGAGTAATTCGGAAGATAACGATTTAGTTCACACCACGTTTGAACCAAAACTCGTAGACGGTTAGAATCCGGAGTTGCAATCTATAGAAGTAAACTAAGGAAGTTCACTGTAGGCATTACTGAAGACTCTTTGCAGTGTCCCTTCGGACACTAGCTGCAGCCTTTTTCTTTTACAATATATTTATATAATATATATATATATATATATATATATATATATATATATATATATATATATATATATATATATATATATATATATATATATATATATATATAAACTTTGAAAGAACAAGGTGAAAATGACTGTAATTTTGCTTTAATTGCTTGATAAAGAAAACAGCTGTTTCAACAGTTAAGTTATGGCTTTCTTCAGGGCTATACTAGTTTAATAATGTACCTCCAATATATATTTATATATGTGTGTGTGTGTGTATAGGCAAGTAACATAAAAGATTGAAGATTAAAACAGGAATCTGGGAAACGGCAATTATGGAGAAAAATTTCACAGATTATAACGGTTGGGCCCATCGGTAGGTATTTAACGGATGCGGGTCGTCGCCGATAGTGGAGAGAGAGAGAGAGAGAGAGAGAGAGAGAGAGAGAGAGAGAGAGAGAGAGAGAGATGAATGCTCCGTGGAAATGTACACCATCTCATCCCGTCTTAATTAAACAGGGGAAGGTCTCAGATACATAATCCACCGTCTGTCAGTGGAAACAATCAACAATTAGATCCTCTCAAAAAATTATACTCTCTCTCTCTCTCTCTCTCTCTCTCTCTCTCTCTCTCTCTCTCTCTCTCTCTTTTTCGATACGAAATAATGTGAAAATATGCAAAATGCCACACGGCACCTACACCTCACATTACCTGTCAAAGTAGGAAATCCTCTCTCTCTCTCTCTCTCTCTCTCTCTCTCTCTCTCTCTCTCTCTCTCTCTCTCTCTCTCTCTCTCTCTCTCAACAGATACGAAAGAACATGAAAGCACGCAAAAAGCCGAAACGTAACTTTTTCAGCATGTCGTTCCAATTACAGTTGATTTTCGAAAGCTGTTTATTATTCCGCTTGTGGTGAGATGCTTGTTGGCCTGAGATGAGTTTCTCATCATTAAATAGAAAAAAAGGAGAAAAATACTCAACTTTAATACGCGTATCAAACTTGGTATGTTAACTGAAACGTGTTCACTTTTATTGTGTGTTAAACCTACTCAAATTTTGCAGTTGTTAATGTCTAAATATTCGTTATTTCTTATATATACACATGTATATAATATATGTATATATGTTATGTATACACATACATGAACAGATGTATATATATTTATACATACACACACATATATATATATATATGTATAGCAATAATTAACACACAATCACTTGTGGAACAGAAACCAATTCTTGACTCACATCAGGATCGAACCCAGGTCTTTCAATTGAAAAACAAGGGTGCTGCCCACTAGGCCATACAAGTCATAAAAGAAGTTGGAATCTGAGTGCCACTGCACCCAAGGAATTATCCGAGCAAGCTAACTGCTTGCTGCTTGCTTCCAGCTTGTTATATCAGCTTATTATATATATATATATATATATATATATATATATATATATATATATATATATATATATATATATATATATAAATGCATAAATAAAGTTTGCTACATAAATAATTGTGTGCTAGTAATATACATACAAAAAATATATATAACGTATAATTTATACTTCCACAACAGCAAACGTTCAGCAAGACTTTAACAGAATATATATAAATTACCACACTTCAGTTAACGTCCCGAGTCTGATACACGTATTAGACCAGCGCTGTTTTTTCCCCCAGCTGATGACGGAAAACTCACAGCTTCCAGCAAACAAACAGCTCATCGCCGATGGGAGAAAAATGAGGAGCTCTGGCAAATCATCTCTAATTGGAACGGCGTTTTGAAAAGGACAAGAGGGCGGAATCGTATTTTGTTGACAAGTTTTTCCGTGCGGCGAGTGGTGGACAAGTTG
>NC_089774.1:5066549-5081549 GCF_040412425.1 Macrobrachium rosenbergii | reverse complement strand
TTTGACAAAATGAAAAGATTATTATTTAATCTTTCATTTTGTTCTACTTATCGTTTTTCGAATAATGATAATTATGCCTTTTCTCGAGCGGCCTTTTCTGAGCAAGTGCCCGTGCTGGTATAAGGCCAACTGTAATCTATCAACAAGAGGTGAAACCAAGGCCTAGTAGCCTCCGTCAGACCTTCTCTTCCCACTTTTATTCTGTGAAAGCTGGTACTCCACGGATTGCAATGTTGGATTATTATTATTATTATTATTATTATTATTATTATTATTATTATTATTATTATTATTATTATTATTCCATAAATTGTTTAGACATGAGAATGAGAAAAAGTGAGAGGAAAGTAACAAATAACTAATCAATGAGAGACGTTAACAGCTGGATAATATGAACATAGGTTGCAACGTAAGAAAGGGTGTTCGCAGTATACCTAGCTTCAACTTTTTTTTACCCTTTTACTTTTCCTCCATTCCCTCTTCCTTCTTCAATTCTGCTGTCCAACCTTCTTCAACCATTACGTCTTAGCGAAGCGAGGGGAAGGAGGGATCTCCCAGTTCTAATTCATTTTCTGAATCTCTGATTTTCTGTCCAACACTTTAACTGCCACTGTTCACTGTCTTGAGCGCTGAATGGCCGAAAGTGCCTCCGGTCCTTGGCCTGAGATCCTAAATTTCGTAAAATTAAGTCTTGAAGAGTGCTCTCAGACGTCGGCATAGCCACACGAGAGTTCTTTTTTGTGTGTTTTTTTTTTTTTTGGAAAACATTTTTCATTTCTTTTTCCCGATTGCCATTCACGAATCATCTTCATTTCAGGACGCGCTGATGAGGCCAGAACTCGAAATTCAACTCGAGTGGCCTAGCTCATTTACGTTGGTGGAAAGGACCAGTTTTTAGTTTTCTGTAAGGAATGAATGAATGATTTGAAGTTGATAGGCGTCGTGACTTCTATGGTCATTGACGCCGATGTTAATTAAAGGACCTCATGGTGCAGTATATTTATAATATAATTAAAACTTGAAGGAAATGAAATTATATCTTACGTAAAACTCCACCTTCTAAAATATATTTCAAAATGCCACTAGCATCATTCATCACATCCTCTCTAAGGCTCTTGGCAAGGATTCTGTAAAAGAAAACTATAGAGATGGCTGTTATTCTGTCCGTCCGCACTTTTTCTGTCCGTCCTCACATCTTAAAAACTACTGAGGCTAGAGGGCTGCAAATTGGTATGTTGATCACCCACCCTCCAATCATCAAACATACCAAACTGCAGTCCTCTACCCTCAGTAGTTTTTATTTTATTTATGGCTAAAGTTAGCCATGATCATGCGTCTGGTACCGCTATAGGTGCCAAAAACACAGGCTACCACCGAGCCGTGGCTGAAGGTTTCGTGGGCCGTAGCTGAGAATTTCATACAGCATTATACGCTGTACAGAAAACTCGATTATGCCGAAGAAACTTCGACGTATTTCTTACTTGTTTTATATTTGTTTTTTTTTGATTTTCTCTCTGGTTCTCGAAGGGTTACGAGCGTAGGTCCCATTGAAGGGTTGTAAGATGGATAAGTCATTGAATATTGAGAAAAGTTATTACTCCAAACAAGGAAATTATTGTTTCAGTTTGTTTATTTGTTTGTTTTTTGTCTGTCTGTTGATAGGAAGACTACGCAAAATTGTATGTACGGATTTTTACCAAACTTTGACCAAAGGTGGGCCACTTGGCTAGGAACAAGTGGTTAGATTTTGGATAGCATAAGAATAATACATTTGGTTAGAAGGGCATTTTAGTATTATTATTATATTGTTGTTGATTTTGTTATTGATACTATTCATAGTTTAGAGTCATATTGTTGTGGAATTTATTCTTCTACGTCTCCTCAGGGTTCTGACTTTGAATAACGTTGATAATTTCCACAGATAGAGCTTCGAAATTCCCAACACAATAGGACCATGATGGGGAAACGAGATTAGTCATTATAATTACTTTTAGCTGTTCTAAAATATTTTCTATATAGTTTTCCTTTCTCATATGATTCTCTGGACCTTCGCCTACTGTAGATCCGGCAATTTCGAAGACATACTGTCCAAATTAACCAGAGTGACTCGAGCTGTAGGCCTAAATAACGCGGTTATTTGTCAATACTACAGGGCCGTTTCCCCTGTATTATGTAGGCATCTGTCTGCGCTACAGAGAACATCCGTGTACATGATAGAGCCATCTGTCAGTTTTCTGTTCTCTGAGCAGAGCTGTCTGTAGTAGTTAAAAAAAAGTATACCTTAGTTTAACCAGACCACTGCGCTGATTAACAGTTCTCCTAGGGCTGGCCTGAAGTAGTGAGCTGTTATCTATATGCAGTCCAGTCATCAGGCTATACTGCCAAGAATCTGTGTAAAGTACAGAGCCATCTGTCTCTTCCAGTCTGTTTTTGTGTTCCCTGGGCAGAGCTACCTGGGTGTACCACTGAGCTGTGTGTAGTAGTGAGCTGTTATCTATATGCAGTCTAGTCATCAGGCTACACTGCCAAGAATCTGTGTGAAGTACAGAGCCATCTATCTCTTCCAGTCTGTTTTTGTGTTCCCTGGGCAGAGCTACCTGAGTGTACCACTGAGCTGTGTGTAGTAGTGAGCTGTTATGTATGTGCAGTCTAGCCATGAAGCTATGTCACCAAGTATCTGTGTAAAATAATGATCTATCTGTCTCTTCCAGTCAGTTTTTTTTGTCCCCTGACCAGAGCTGCGTTTATATCACTGTGCTGTCTGTAGCGGTGAGCTGTTATCTATGTACAGTCTAGCCATGAAGCTGTGTCACCAAGCATCTGCGTAGAGTACAGATCTCTCTCAGCTCAGAAAATAGCGTATATCTCTGTCTGTCTGTTGATTGTTTGATGCGATCCCGGAAATATCAGCTCCTTCATTTCCTGCCTGCACTTTTCCTGCCTGCAGATTGGGATACCTGATATCTCACCTTCCTCGGATTTCCAATTATGCGCATATTAACTGCGGCAGGGTCTATCGAGACGGTGGGTGGGTTAATGGCGTCAGGAATATGAGGAATCCTTCACCATTTCTCACTTTCTCATATATATATATATATATATATATATATATATATATATATATATATATATATATATATATATATATATATATATATATATGTACATATATATGGTTAGGTGAAGAACACACATATTCCGATAAACCTGATTGTGTTCTGCTGACCTAAGTGAATTAGGTACCTGGCAGTTAGTCAGTTGTGAGGTTTGACATTCAGGGTGGGGAGGGGTGTGTGTTCTGCTGACCTAAGTGGATTAGGTAGCTGGGTTAGTCAGTTGTGACGGATCACAGTCAGGGTGGAGAGGGGGGCGGGAGGAAGTTGGATTAACCTCATTCCAAAAGTACCTTTGAGGAAGGGAAGGATAATACCTTTGGGAATAACCCTTCCAAGGAAAAAGTATTATGAGGGATACGTACATATATTCATATATGTATATATATAATATATATACATACATATATTTATATATTTATGAATATATATAAATTTCTGACTCACATTGGGATTAAAGTCAGGTCTTTCAATTGAAAGACAAGGGCGCTACCAACCTAGCCACACCTAGGTTCGATCCCCTAAGAGAGTAAAAAATTGATTTCTGTTCCACACGTGATTGTGTGTTGATTATTTTTTTCATTTATATATATACATGTGTGTATATATATATATATATATATATATATATATATATATATATATATATATATATATATATTGGTGCATAAAGAGATTGTTTAACCAACTCCTCTTCTAGGGAAGCGAGTATCGATGTTGATTGTAAGTAATAAAATAGGAAAGGTCGAAGCCGTTGAAATGAACTGTTTGCATAGCATGCAATATGATAAGATTTAAAAGGGTGAGAAATATGGAGACAAATAAAACAGCAAAAGCCATGTTGAAAATCTTAAGATAGTGGAAAGGATATAGCAAAGTGTTTTGAGATGGTTTGGTCTTGTGGGAAAAATGGAATGCAAAGTTGGTGAAAATGAAACCCTTGGAAGAAAAGGCTGGATGGATGAAGTAATGTAGATATTTAAAAGGAAGAATGTTGGTAGCAAGGAGGCACCAGAGTGCATGAAAGATAGAAGTGAATGGTGCAGCATTTGTGAGGGTGTTCAGTGCACCGCTGATGAGCTTTTTTATTCAGGTGTAGGAATCGGGTAGCATTGTGGAAGGTTTTTTTACTTGTCGGCGTTGTTGGGGGGGGCGTGTTTCTATTCACGATTCTGTAACCGAAAATAGGAATGTGACAAACACAGACACACGCATATATATAAATTTCTGACTCACATCTGAATTGAACCCCGGTCTTTCAAGTGAGAGGCCAATACGTTAGCAGTTCCTCCGCACAGGAGTGAGTCAAAAATTTGTTTCTGTGAAACACGTTCCCAAGTGTCCATATCTATATATATACTATATGTATATATATATATATATATATATATATATATATATATATATATATATATATATATATATATATATATATATATGGAAATATTGTCGAAATAGATGATGTATTTACTGTAATTACATTGATCTTGCTCCTGGAAGTGAAAATTGTCACTTGATATTCTCCCCTTAGGCCAAAAGGATAACGACTGTAAGATGATATCCAATCTCAGACGACTAAGGCAATAACTATCCATTTCCTGTGGGGATGATTATGCAGATTCAGTCATACAGTACGTCCATCTCGTCTCCTTGTGACCCATTCTGCCAAAACCAAAATTCTGTGTTTTTGTGCAAGTTTAGTTCCTGATTCTTGTCTCCAAAACCAAACTTCTGTGGTGCTTTTGTGCAAGTTTAGTTTCTGAGCACTTTATTTTTTGAGGGGATGAGTTTACTAGCACCATACCCACTAAATAGCTCGCCTATTCGCTCCCTCTATTCGGTGCTTATGCCTTGTTGTGTCCCATAACCGTGGCCTCACAAATGGTGTAAGGGAGTTGACTTGACTTGACCTGACCATTGCTGGTTGATTTCACAGATCGAAAGCTCAGCTATGTAGCTTATTTTTATATGAGGGCACCCGTCCATGTGCTGATCATTCCCCCAGTAATGTCTGAGTTTTATTTAGTCCTTGTAGATTTAAATTTTTAGGAAATATGTTTTACTGGCTTCTAAAATCTTTCTCATATTGATGTGAGTCAATCAGTCAGTCATTGTATTCGCTCCAGTGACTAAGCAGTAGGCTTAACCACACACACACGCACACACACACACACACACACACAGAGAGAGAGAGAGAGAGAGAGAGAGAGAGAGAGAGAGAGAGATGTCCCACTTTTTGTACATTATGTACATTTACTGCAATTTGTTTTTTTGCAGTACATAGGAAAATAGATAGACTGATAGACAGATAGACATAGGTACAGATATGAGAGAGAGAGAGAGAGAGAGAGAGAGAGAGAGAGAGAGAGAGAGAGCCCACAAACTCAAGCTCAATCACGATCTGTCATCACTTAAGGGCTGAAGTCTGTTAACTCATCTGTTGTCGGATCGGGATTGTTTCAAGAAGACAGACAGAGTGAGAGTATCTTATGAGTGGTTTCACAATACTGGGATGAGGATTCTCTGTCGGTTTCATTTTGCCTGCTTTTAATCGTGGTTTGATAGTGTGGATTTTGGAGTACTGATCACGTAGGTCATTTCTCTCTCTCTCTCTCTCTCTCTCTCTCTCTCTCTCTCTCTCTCTCTCTCTCATATCTGTATCTATCTATCTGTCAGTCTATCTATATTCTATCTACCGCTAAAACAAACTGCAGTACTAAAAAAGTCATCTCTCTTTATTTTCTCTCTCTCTCTGTAAAAACAAATCTCTCTCTCTCATATCTGTATCAAAATATACCTGTTTATTTATCTATCTATCTATGTATCTATTTTCCTATCAACTGCAAAAACAAATTGCAGTAAATGTCCAAAATGTACAAAAAGTGGGACATTCTCTCTCTCTCTCTCTCTCTCTCTCTCTCTCTCTCTCTCTCTCTCTCTCTCTCTCCATCACAGATCAGACTACGATGGTCGAATGATTGTCAGGGACATATCACCAAGAGAGAGAGAGAGAGAGAGAGAGAGAGAGAGAGAGAGAGAGAGAGAGAGAGAGAGAGAGAGAAAGAGAGAGAGAGAGAGAGAGAATGTTTATTTAGTGCATTTACATTTTTTTTGCAACACTGGGTAAATAGATAGAATGACAGACAGATATAGAGAAACATAGATAATGAGAGAGAGAGAGAGAGAGAGAGAGAGAGAGAGTAGTAAGCTTAAGATTGAGAGGCAGTTCAGAGGTAATTCAGAGGTAGTTAAGGGACAGTGAAGATGAAGAGAGGTCATTCTCAACAATGAGGCAGCATGGAGAGAGAGAGAGAGAGAGAGAGAGGAGGAGGAGGAGGAGGAGTAAGCCATCCTTCGGTTGTTGAACAGACGAATGGCCTTTGATCGCGTCCTTTTTAGAAAAAGTTAACAAGAGGCGGAGCGGCCGCAAGTATGTGGAGAGAATAGGGGAATTTAGTTGGTTATGTTCATCCGAAACTTGTGGTTTCATTAGATACAGTGACCTTTGACATTCTGGATTTTTTCATATTTTATTTGATTTTTTCTATTATTTTTTAAAATTAGATTTAAATTATTTATGCATTTATTTGTTTATGTTATTTATTTATTTATTTATTTATTTATTTATTTTATTCATTGTAATATTTATATTTTTGCCTTATGAATCTTGTCACTATCAATCTATTTATTTACTAAGTATCTATGTAATTCTTTCTTTGGGTATGCAGTGAACCTGGAGGAATAAATGAGGAGATTCTTCAGGAGAATGAGTGAGGTTGTGTTAACCTGCCGTGCTTAAGAAGACTTATAAGAACTTATTCCCTCTGAAAAGTCAAATTCAAATACATTTTACCTTAGATAAAACATCACTTTGAAAAATGGTTTCTTGCCCATTCTTGGACCTTCGCCACCGTTACCTCAGGGGCTAAGTCTTGCATTCATTCCTTTCATGAGCTTGTTGGCGTGCGCTACGTGTGCTGGAACCTGGCGCTGCTGTCTCCTGGACCCTCCTGATCCCGTACCTGCCCTGGCCCTCCCGTGGCGGACAAACTGGTTTGTAGGAGGAGGGTGGCTGTGTCATGTCTCCCCTACCCTCCCATTCCCCTTCCTACCCTGTCCCAGGGACAAACAGGTTTGCAGGAGGAGGATGGATGTCTCCCCCACTCTCCCATTCCCCTACCTACCCTGCCTCCACCACGTTGGGGGGGGGGAGACAAACCAGTTTGCAGGGGGTGGTTGGCTGTGTCATGTCTCCCCCCCCTGTCACCCGGGGGAGGACATACCGGATCCACACAGATTTCATTATATAATTTTTATTAAGATGTCCAACAAAATATAATTTATTTACCTTCGATGTTTTCGAAAAGCTTACGTTAGATTTTTTTTGTAAAAGTATGTCGTAAAATATATTAATTTTCAGTATGTAAAAGTGTTTTAAATATCGCATAACAATTTGTTCGTAAATTTAACTAAACATTTTTCATTTTTTATTTTGTTTTTCCCAAGTATTAGGATGCCATTTAATTAGTTTTCCGGACCAAAACCATTTTTATTTGAGATTTGAACGACTAACGATAACATTTCAGATAAACTGAGATTCCTAACTGGAACTATTAATCGAATATTTAAAGTAATAATACTGTTTGAAATTCATTTTTAAATACCCAGGGAAAAAAATTCCTTCCTAAATTTTCAATATTTTCCAAATATCGCAGTGCTGCATTAAAGGAACATCATCATAAAAGAACACAAAGGATCTGAGAGGAAGAGATGGCTTAATTAAAAGCAAGAGCCCGTGCCGGCACAAGACCATCTTAATTTGACAGCATCAAAGGCTCCAGGGAACCTTCACGAAGGCTGGGCCAATATCTGAAGCTCCTCTAAGGATCATTTTTGGAATGATCTTCGTAAATATCTTATGATAATATTATCTTAGGATTTGTATATCATTTTCATAGGATTATAATCTTGAGGTCATCCTAGCATCATCTGAGGAGTCCCCTTAGGATGGTAGTGACGTCAGTGCACCTCACTCGTTGTACTGTAGGCATTCCTTAAGGTTCTTTGCAAGCGTCCCTTCCATGGCTCCTAGCTGCAACCTCTTTCATTCCTTTTACTGTACCTCCGTTCATATTCGCTTTCTTCCATCTGACTTTCCAACCTCTCTAGCAACTGATTCATAGTGCAGCTGCGAGGTTCTCCTCCTGTGACACCTTTCAAACCTTCCTACTGTCAGTTTTGCACTGAATGACCTCATAGGTCCCAGTGCTTGGCCTTTGGCCTAAATTCTATATTTTGAGATCATCTTAGGATTATCATTGGGTCATTCAAAAATGATCTTAGGATTATCCAGGGATCATATTTAGATAATCATACGGCCAGATAACCGTATGATTTATTTTTCTAATTATCATCCTTGTTTTAACCTCTGATTATCTTGATCGATCTGTAACCATCTTGGGATTATTCAGAAATTATCAGAGGATCACACAAAGATTTTCTAATAATTATCTTGGGATTATATCGTTATGAATGGATTATCTTCCTAGCATCCTCTCAGAATCATCCTACAATTGCTGAGGAACATCCTAGGATAACCTTTTGGTCGTCCATTATTATTATTATTATTATTATTATTATTATTATTATTATTATTATTATTATTAAGTTTCTGACTCACATCAGTATCGAACCCGGGTCTTTCAAATGTAAGACCAGACCGCTGCCAACCAGGTCACACAAGTCATAAAAGAAGTTGGAACCTGAGTACTACTGTACCTAAGGCATTACCTGGTCAGGCTAACTTCCCGACTCAGCAGTGACCCAATTGACAGCATTTCATTTGAATTGTGTTTAAATTATTATTATTATTATTATTATTATTATTATTATTATTATTATTATTATTATTATTATTATTCAGTAGATGAACCCTATTTATATGGAACAAGCCCACCAAAGGGGCCACTGACTTGAAATTCAAGCTTCCAAAGAATATTATGGTGTTCATTAGGAAAAAGTAAGAGGAAGTTAATGTATTAAGGTACTAATGCATTGCATCTTCGCTTGAACTTCTGAAGTTCCAGTAAATTTGTACTATATCAGGCTCGTCCTGTCATTATCTTCGGATCATCCAGGAATTAACTCAGAATCATCTTGGGATCATCTTTTAATGATGATCATTTTAACATTTATTTTTATAAGTCAGGCAGGTGTACTTATATTTAAAGTAGAAATATCAGGACCTCGTTAATAATTTTCAGTTATATATATTGTTTATTAGTCAGTAAATTTTATTATGCAAGGTATGATGGTTAAATGTGACGTATAATTAGCTTATTTAAAGTTTAATGAACAGTTGTAACTACGCTGATAATATTATTAGTAACATTAACAGTCATACACTTGTATCTTAGTCGCAAGTATCTCAAATCGATATTTAAGAATATAAGACATTTTAGACCCGCTGAATTCTCCTGTAGGTGGTCAGGTCCTGTGTGAAGCCCGGGAGATCGACGTGACTGGAATGAGATGACGCAAAACGTAGAGACCACACCCGTAGGTGTCTAGTGCTAGCAGCAATGTATTGCAATGAAGTTGAAACCTAGCACGCTAGGAAAAGCATTTTAATACATTTGTATCTATTTGTCTATTTATAAAATTAATAGAATATTTTTTCTTTTTAATTAGTGATATCTCTTCTTTCTGTATTTCTCTTGACCTTCTCTTGAATTCCAATAATAATGGCCCTAATAATAATAATAATAATAATAATAATAAATAATAATAATCTTTGGAAGGTTGAATTTCAATCAATGGCTAATATATGAATAATTCATCTTCTGAATAATAATAATAATAATAATAATAATAATAATAATAATAATAATAATAATAATAATAATAATATAATAATAATAATCTTTGGAAGGTTGAATTTCAAGTCAATGGCTCCTGTTGGCTTGTTCCATATGAATAGGGTTCATCTTCTGAATAATAATAATAATAATAATAATAATAATAATAATAATAATAATAATAAGTATTAAAAGTGTACGAAAGTGAGGAAATCTAGAAGGTCAAAGTTCACTGCGGTTTGTGGCAAATGCAACCCGGCAGATTCTGTTATTTTTCCCAACTACTTGTGGGCGCTTCGTCTCACGTTTACCTTTTTGAAAGGGTTTGATCAAAGGCAATTTCGTCTATTCAACAGCCTTGTCCTCTCCTCTTTCGCTTTGTCGTAAGGGCTCGTCTCTCTCTCTCTCTCTCTCTCTCTCTCTCTCACTCTCTCTCTCTCTCTCTCTCTCTCTCTCTCTCTCTCTCTCTCTGTGTGTTGCGACACAATGGAGACTCTCATGGTTCGTAATCGAGGTACACGCGTTCGATCCCCGGGTTGGAAGAGAGAAAGGAACTTTAGGGACGAGAGAGAGAGAGAGAGAGAGAGAGATTATGGCTACTACAACTGGCGTCACAGCATCTAGGTTATTGACGCCAGAGAGAGAGTGAGAGAGAGAGGGAGAGAGTGAGAGAGTATATATATCAAATAACTGAAAACCAAAGAGTCCTCATTGATGTGAAATGTCTCTGCCCCCATTATGATTTCAAATTGCAATTCTCCCCAATCTTCCCTTGCTCTTGCAGAATGACTTGCTAACCAACCAACCTCTTATTAAGGCACTTTATAGTCTCTATTGCCCATTAAATATAATCCCACGAAGAGGGAAGTAGTATAATACTGAGACGAAGAAGGCCTTATATGATACAACTTTATTCATCAGTGTATCCTTGTAGAACTTATGTGATCAAGTTAAGTGGATAAATGTGACTGTGGTATTATATTTTTGTCTGTAGAAGTAGATAGCTTTATAGCTTTACAGAACTAATGAGACTAGGCATGTCGTTATCAGTATTTTCTTTTCGTGGAGAAAAGTACACACACAGATTCGTTGTAGTTCTGGGCTAGATTAACAAACCGTGATTATACATTATATATATATATATATATATATATATATATATATATATATATATATATATATATATATATATATATATATATATATATATATAAAAAATCATGGAGCTACAAATGTCGCTTAATGTCCAATTCACGCTACTTCGGGAATATCCCCGATGGGCAATTATCACGAAAGGGAATTTTTTAAGTGATAAATGGACCGGTACTGCCGGGTCTCGATCCCTCGACACAATACCTTCCAACGACTCCAGTCGACGGTCAGACCATATATATATATATATATATATATATATATATATATATATATATATATACATATATATATATATATAATTTATACTTATTGTGTAAGAAATATATACAGGTAATGGATTTCACACTTAACTATCACGACTGTGCTAGAGTATTATACTGTAATATACCTGATACGTAATTAAGTGCAATGGAGGTGGAAAATTACTAAAATTATTCCCATCATTTTTTTTTAACGGGGTCAGGTCCATAAGTAGAGCGTTTTTATGTTTAAAGGAACTCGAGCAATTGAATGAATTTGTAAGTTAGGTAAACGGTTTTATTACGAAGATAAAGCTCACTGAATAAAATGAAATTGATAAGAACTTGTTACATGATCCCTTGGCGGATGTCTGTAATTTATTTTTAGACACCGACATATTTCAAAACTATATTTATTAATATTGCTTTCAGTGTGAGCAAGGAAAACATGATGTTATTGCAGATTTTGTGATTAGAGCCTTGAAGATTATGTAACATATACCTTTCAGAAGTGAAGACATTGTAGATGTATGTGAGGTATTTACAAATATCCATCTCAGGACACCTTGTGGCGACTGTCGTCTGTATAGATACAAATCGGTAACACATTCCAATTACATTTGGAAGACGTACAGACGGAATTAGAGATTCCTCTCTATGCCTCTCCCATTCCCAGTTTCTTGAATATTCAGCAGAGAATTACACTTTTCAGACGGCGAAGGCAGTTCAGCTCTTAAATATGGAAATATTTCAGATGAAATTCAAATGACATAAATCAGAAGAAGAAATTGGAACTGACGTAGGAAGATATGATACTCTGTGAAGGTTACAATTTAGAATATTATAAAGAAACGGGAATAGGTTTGCAAATTAGGATTAAGGAATCTCAGAGAGAGAGAGAGAGAGAGAGAGAGAGAGAGAGAGAGAGAGAGAGAGAGAGCTCAGTTTAATCTAATGTATGATCTGTGAAGCTTATAATTTAGATTATTATCAAGGAAGAGGAATAGGTTTGCAAATTAGGATTAACGAAGGGCAGAGAGAGAGAGAGAGAGAGAGAGAGAGAGAGAGAGAGAGAGAGAGAGAGAGAGCTAGCTCAATTTAATCTAATATATGATAATCTGTGAAGGTTATAATTTAGATTATTACAAAGAAACCGGAGTAGGTTTGCAAATTAGGATTAAGGAATGGCAGAGAGAGAGAGAGAGAGAGAGAGAGAGAGAGAGAGAGAGAGCTCAATTTAATCTAATATATGATAATCTGTGAAGGTTATAATTTAGATTATTACAAAGAAACCGGAATAGGTTTGCAAATTAGGATTAAGGAATGGCAGAGAGAGAGAGAGAGAGAGAGAGAGAGAGAGAGAGAGAGAGAGAGAGAGAGAGAGAGAGAGCCAGCGCGGTGTAATTTAATATTCATGAATAATGTATTAGTTAAACACAACAGCAATCACCATGACAAATTGAAGTGGAGAGGGACAGGACATTGCTCAAAAGTTCTGATGTAGAAAACAGAGTACTTGTTAAGGAGTCAGTCAACAATATTAGATATTCAGAGGAGGATGGGTAATATACCCAAGAGCTTTCATCTTATAACAGGCCATTTACCCTAGAAATTTCATTTGATAACAAGCCATTTAAAATACAGATTTTATTTTCTAAAAGGCCATTTACCCCAGAAATTTGATCTTATAGCAGGCCATTTACCCTAGAAATTTCATCTTATAACAAGCCATTTAAAATACAGGCTTTATTTTCAAAAAGGCCATTTACCCCAGAAATTTCATCTTATATCAGGCCATTTATCCTAGAACTTTTATCTTAAACAGGCCATTTACCCCAGAACTTTCGTCTTATAACAGGCCATTTACCCTAGAAATTTGATCTTATAACAGGCCATTTACCCTAGAAATTTGATCTTATAACAGGCCCTTTACCTTAGAAATTTTATCTTATAACAGGCCATTTAAAATATAAATTTTATTTTATAACAGGACATTTACCCTAGAAATTTGATCTTATAGCAGGCCATTTGCCCTTGAAATTTTATCTCATTACCGGCCATTTACCTAAGAAATTTGATCTTATAACAGGCCATTTACCCTAGAAATTTCATCTAATAACAGTGCCATTTACCATAGAAGTTTCATCTTATAACAGGCCATTTACCCTAGAAATTTTATCTTATAACAGGCCATTTAACAGGCCATTTACCCTAGAAATTTTATCTCATAACCATCCTCATAAATTTCATCTTATAACAGGCCATTTACCCTAGAAATTTTTATCTTATAACAGGCCATTTACCCTAGAAATTTCATCTTACAACTGGCCATTTACCCTGGAAATTTTATCTCATGACCGGCCATTTACCATAGAAATTTTATCTTATAACAGGCCATTTACCCTAAAAATTTTATCTTATAACAGGCCATTTACTCTAGAAATTTCATCTTATAACAGGCCATTTACCTTAGAAATTTAATCCTACAACAGGCCATTTACCCTAGAAAATTTATTTTATGACCTGGACATATCTGCAGTTATGGAGTCTACGCACTTTGTTATTGTGACTTGGCAACCTACAGGTCAAGAGTGCATCAGCTTTCTTGATGGTAAATTTCATTTGCTGGTCAACAGTTTGCCCGATTTCTTGATAGCAGATTGCTGCTGCCTGGTCAACAGTGCGTCCGATTTCTTTAGGGAGTACCACTTATAATGTGCTTTTCTTGTCACTGTCGAGAGCTGAATCGCTTTCTTCCTTTTATACTTGTCATCTGTCACCTTTGGTTACTTCCCACATGGCTGTCCAACTTCTTTAACTTTATCTTGCTCCATTATCTTTCTGGAGAGTCCCACGAGAATCCAGAATTGCATTAGCAGCCTCAATCAACCAATTTGTAATAATGATAACCTCAATGTATTAATATCATAAACAATTACGGCACCCAGAAAGCTACACTAATGAAACACAACAAAGTATCAGTCATTCCAGTTTGATTTTAAAGTTTATTTAACCCATTTGTCCAAATGAGAGAACATTACGCCTGTGAAAGGTTTCCTGATCACTGAATGATTAGTTTAGTAATCAGTCTGGAAGCCTGAATACTATCAACAGTGATGAAACTGAGATATAGGGTAATGGTTGTTGTTGGAAGTTTGGCCCTGTTCAGAATGCAGTGGTGTGAAGTCTGTCGGTTCTGGGGTTCTTGGTAGAATGTAAGACGCAGACAGTCTGGAGTTGGTCTTCGTAAGTTGGTATTTTGCTTCTAGAAAATTGTAAGACGCAGGAGGTTTAAGTTGCTCCTGAGGTTCTTGGCAATATGTAAGATGCAGACGGTTGCAAGTTGCTCTCGTGGTTCTGAAAAATTGTAAGATTCAGACGGTTGTAAGTTGTTCTTGGTGAATCTGGAAGATTGTAAGATGCAAACAGCCGCACCTTGTTCTTGTACTTCTTGTAAAATGTAAAAGCAAAAAGTCGTAAGTTCTTCTCGTCCTGGCAAAATGTAAAATGGGAACGGTGATAAATTCGTCTTGTACTTCTGGTAAAATGTAGAATGCAAACTGTCGTAACTTGCTCTCGTCCTTATAATAAAATGTAAAATACTCAACTTGCCTGGGTTGATACCTTAGTTCCTGG
>NC_089774.1:5046549-5061549 GCF_040412425.1 Macrobrachium rosenbergii | reverse complement strand
GTAATTGACTGGTCCTTGTGTTTACACCCAGCTCTGGTCGATGGGTATTAATTTGCCAAGTGATGCGAGGGTGAGGGAGAGTTGCGTGGCTAGTGCTGCCCTCTGGAGTCTAGGGCATCGCGCGATGCCCAGGTGCAAAATGAACGCCACAATATTCTTTGGAAGCTTGAATTTCAAGTCGGTGGACCCTTTAGTGGGCTTGTCCCAAATTGAGTTCATCTTCTGGATAATAATAATAATAATAATAATAATAATAATAATAATAATGATAATAGTGATTCCATTTCTCTGAAATATATCAGTATACTGAGTAAACTTGGAAAGCCAGAAAGTTAGCAGCTATATTTGTTAAATCGTAATACTACTAAGATTCTTTTCGTATCTATTGATTGAATACCATCCTTTCATCGAAGCATAACTGAAAAGAGATTTAATTCATGAGAGAATTCTTATAATTATTCTCCCTGAATTTATAATCGCTGAAAATCTAGTGAGAATCTTAGCGTATTTATTTATTGACTGAATGCCATTAATCTATCTATATTAGATAGATTTTAAATGCCAGAGAGAATTTTTTATCGTTATCACTGAATTATAATCTGTGGAGGTGTAGTATTAAATGCCAGAGGGAATTTTAATCTTTATTATCCTTAATGATTTTGTGACCTGAAATTTTAGTAACAATCTTCCCGTATTTTTTATTTTTTTTTTTACTGAATACCGTCCATCTATCTGTATTCAGTACTAAGTGAAAGAATCACCAATAAGAACCCCATCCAAAATAAAACAAGTTAAAAACGCCCCGAGGTTTCTTCTTCGGCGCAATCGAGTTTTCTGTACAGCCGCTACTACAGCGTATAATCAAGGCCACTGAAGAAAGGTCTATCTTTCGGTGGTCTCGGTATAATGCTGTATGAGCCGCAGTCCAGACACTTTAACCACGGCTCGCTGGTGGACTGTCCTATATCGTTGCCAGACTCACGATTATGGCTAACTTTAACTTTAAATTGAATAAAAAAATACTGAGGCTAGAGGGCTGCAATTTGGTATGTTTGGTGATTGGAGGGTGGATGATCAGCATACCAATTTACAGCCCTCTAGCCTTAGTAGTTTTGAAGATCTGATGGCGGACAGATAAAGGTACGGTTAGAATAAAGTGCAGACGAACAGGAAAACTAAAAAAAAAAAAAAAAAAACAATAAATTCCTTCCAGGGAACTTTCCCCTAACACCGATGCTATTTTCACCCTCTCCAAAGTCCTCCGTATATCAGATTTCAGATCCCCAAAAAATGTCCTTTTAACTTTATGTTGTTTGCCCTCGGCCGTGAGTTTCTGTCGATAGTTATTGTTTATTTGGGGCACAGGGCATTTTATGGGGCAGATTTGTCGCTGCGGGGTTAGAAGGGTGCCTAGGAATTGTGGTGTTAGTGATCTCAGGCTGTGAGGGAGAATAGATATTGTTTATATATACAGCATATATATATACAGTATATATATATATATATATATATATATATATATATATATATATATATATATATATATATATATTATATTTATGTGTATATATATATATATATATATATATGTATGTCTGTTTATATATATTTATATATATAAATATTCATTTGTATGTATATACATATATATATATATATATATATATATATATATATATATATATATATATATATATATATATATATATATATATATATATATATATATATATATATATATGTGTGTGTGTGTGTGTGTGTGTGTATGTGTGTATGCATAAAATATATATATATATATATATATATATATATGAGTGTGTGTGTGTATGTGTGTATGCAAAAATCATGAGAGTCAACACGGATATTAAAAACTATCTTATTAAAGTTAAATCCTCTCGTAAAAAACTGATCTTTTGCAAAACTTGCAACACACCTTAGCAGCAGGATAAATGCATTGGCGTCAAGTCCCATTCGCGTAAATAGACAACTCATTAGTTTTTACAAAACCGTATTCCCTGAATAATGGTTGATACTAAAATTTATCCTTTCAAAAAACCTCATGTTAAACTTACTGTCCACTTAATTTCTACGTCCTTTGCCACTCTCATAATATAATTTGCATGAGGACTTGCAATATGACTTCAATATTGCTGTCGTTTCTGATGGAAAGGTGATTTTATCCATCATGACTGGCATTATGAAAGCCAGGTGGAAAAATCCGCTGGAAATTCTGAGCTGGTGGGTATTCAATTTCTCCATGAATTTCAGTCAGAAATATCTCAAAAAGTTAAAAGACTTTTTGTGATATTTTTTCATATTAACCATAAACAGTAATAAAAATGCATGATGTCTAAAAACTGCCTACGAATTAAAGAGAGAGAGAGAGAGAGAGAGAGAGAGAGAGAGAGAGAGAGATGTCTAAAAACTGTTTACGAACTAAATGAGAGAGAGAGAGAGAGAGAGAGAGAGAGAGAGAGAGAGAGAGAGAGAGAGAGAGAGAGATTTAATCTTAACAAGTAACAAAAATAAATGATGTCTAAAACCTGTTTACGAACTAAATGAGAGAGAGAGAGAGAGAGAGAGAGAGAGAGAGAGAGAGAGAGAGAGAGAGAGAGAGAGAGAGAGAGATATATATTTAACCTTAAAAAGTAACAAAAATTAATGGTGTCTAAAAGCTGTTTGAGAACTGAATGAGAGAGAGAGAGAGAGAGAGAGAGAGAGAGAGAGAGAGAGAGAGAGTATTGCTCTCTAATTTAGGAGAAAATAATAGAGCGAATTTATGTTTGCAGTAAAGATCTGTAGAGTAAATTTAATTTTTAACTACAAACAATAAAAAATGAATTCTGCTAATCAGTTGCATGCATCTAAAGAAGAGAGAGAGAGAGAGAGAGAGAGAGAGAGAGAGAGAGAGAGAGAGAGAGAGAGAGAGAGAGAGAGAGAGAGAGAATAAATCATCCCTCTTTGAACCTGAGAACTTGAACAAGGAATCTATCACAGAAATAAGACCTAGGAATTGTCATTGGAAGCGGCGTGGAATTTAATCTGTCAAAGAGAATGAGTCTCCCAAGAGAGCCTTAGACAGACTCTGCATTCACTCAGGGGAAGGATATTGTTTTGCGATGGAATAGTAGACTCTTTGTGCTAATTCTCTCTGGGGATTGGTCTATCCTGGGATGTAGGTAGCCCAGGCTGGGGTAGGAAGAGAGTTCCAGAGCATGTTCCAGAGCATGTATATATATATATATATATATATATATATATATATATATATATATATATATATATATATATATGTATATATATATAAAATATAAATTATATATCCAGTATGTTTTAAATAATATACTCTATGTAGGATTGTTTTTAATGAAATACATAACGAAATGTAATATTCATTACATGAACTAAGCTTCTATGACCTCTATTGTTGCGACGACATAATAACACAGACATCAAATAATCATCCATCTTATTCTGTTGGCCTTCCATATAGCTGCCAATCCCTACGGCCTCCCTTCCCATGACCTTAACGGTGATTGATTCTCTCTCTCTCTCTCTCTCTCTCTCTCTCTCTCTCTCTCTCTCTCTCTCTCTCTTCCCGGATCGAAGGCGTCTCATTATGCGCCCGGCCGTCCCGTCAATTCTCGTCAATCCGGGTGGATCTGGAGTTGATCCGGAGCCACTGGCGAGCGGTAATGAGTTTCCTGGCGGAGATTTTAAGCGACCGTTTGATGCGCTGGCGTTGCAGAAGGGGGTCGGCTATGGCTGATATGGCGCGGTCCTCTTGTCAAGGTCTTGGTGGGTGAGGTTGGCCATGGTGTTTCCTCTGTCTTGATTTGTTGTGGCTACGGCTTCTGATGGTGTATTTGCATTCTCTAAATTGTAATGGCTACGGCTGGTTACGTCATCTTCCCATTTCCAATCTTTTAATGGCTATGGCCGTTTGCAGAACGTTTTCCTTCCCTGACTAACAATGGCTATGGCCGGTTACGGCATTTCCCATCTCATCCTCCTCTCGTATCAGTAGGTGACAAGCGAGGCTGGTGTTGTAATGGTGAAGGATTAAACCATTACCTAATACACCGATACATGCTAATTAAAAAGGCTATAAATTGTTTATAGTAGATTCTGTATACAGTTGATCGCTGTAAAAACAGCTGTTTTATTCAATAGTAATTATATTTGATGTTTTATTTATTTATCTGTTTATTAATTTATTTTTTCTTTTTTAATCATGTGGTAACTCTTTTTTCTGTATTTCCCTTGTTTTACTATTTCTGAATGAAGTTTCATCTACTGATTAATAATAATAATAATAATAATAATAATAATAATAATAATAATAATAATAATAATAATATTGACAGTCATCATCATTATCATTTTCGTGACGTTTATAATGACTGCGTAATAAAAGTCAGTGGCAAGGTCCGATCCACTGGACGTTACGTGCCGTGTGGAAGCTCGGATCTAAGTACCTTCAACCAGCAAAGAACTACGCTTACTGACTGTCTCATCTTTTCGGGCCCTGTACCCATCAGAACTACTTTGCTTCAAGGCAAAGGAATCAGTCGAAAAATATCAGTGAACATTTTAGAAACGATGGGGCATTGGTCTCATTGTGACCGATAACCGCTGGTATCAGACATTGTAATAATGATGAATGACTGTCAGTATGATTACTGTTGAACGTAACAGCTGTTTCACTGAAGGATTCCAGCCTTTACTTTAACCTTGAACTTTTTGTAGGTTTGGTATATCATTCTGATATATTTTCTGTCATGGGGAAGCTAAAATAGTCGGTGGTTTGTTGAATATAAAATAGCTTTTCTCGTGCGTTGCGGAATTGCATGTATGTTAATCATTCTGTTTTGTAATCGTGGGTTTCAGGTATTTTTCCACTTCGTGAGCTTTTGTTTGCTCAGTAGTCTGAGTCAACTACTTAGTGAAATTATAATAATCTCTAATGTTTCAACATTATCAAGAAGACAGGTTTTCATGCTTATAAGCAAACGCAAATCTGCATAATAAACTAAAATGAATAAGCAAAGAAGTAAAAAATGCACCGAAGTGTCTTCGGCGCAGTCGAGTTTTCTGTACAGCATATAATGCTATATGAAACTCTCAGCCACGCCCCATGAAACTCTCAGCCGCGGCCCATGAAACTCAGCCACGGCCCAAGAAGCTCTCAGCCGCGGCCCATGAAACTTTCAGCCACGGCCCGGTGGTAGCCTGTGTTGTTGGCACCTATAGCGCTGCCAGACGCACGATCATGGCTAATTTTAACCTTAAAAAAAAAAAAAAATGCTCCGAAGTTTCTTCGGCGCAGTCGAGTTTTCTGCACATCGTATAATCAAGGCCACCGAAAATAGATCTATCTTTCGGTGGTCTCGGTATAATGCTGTATGAGCCGCGGCCCATGAAACTTTAACCAGGGGCTGGTGGTGGCCTGTCCTATATCGTTGCCTGATGTACGATTGTGGCTAACTTTAACCTTAAATAAAATAAAAACTACTGAGGCTAGAGGGCTGCAGTTTGGTATATTTAATGATTGGAGGGTGGATGATCAACATACCAATTTGCAGCCCTCTAGCCCCAGTAGTTTTTAAGATCTGAGGGCGGACAGAAAAAGTACGGACGGAGAGACAAACAGTCACTGAATAGTTTTCTTTTACAGAAAACTAAAATCAGTTATAATTGGAAGATTATCATTGAATAGGCATCGAGAATATTCTTCTACTCGAAATGGATTCATAGGTAATTATTGTAGAAGTGCGGAGATCATAGGAGCCGTCAATCTAATGCCTTTTTCTAGTCCAGGCCCGAAGAATACCAGAGCCAGGAGATATGATCCTGGGAAAGTTTATGAAGAAGGGGAGTATTAGGTTTATGTTCCTTTAGTTCATTAGTTTCTAATTTCATCGTATAGATACATATACATATATTTGTATTTTATATATATAAATTTTTATATGTATAGATCTATATATATAGTATGTGCATATATATATTATGTATGTTTTTGATATTATATATAATATATTATATATATATATATATATATAACGTTGAATAACCCTAGGTCACCTGTTTTTGATAATGATGTCTGTGGATTCGAACCCAGGCGCAGGATTTCCTTGAATGTAAGTCTAATTGTGTCTCTGTGGACCAGAGTAGTGATAGTAATTTGTAAATGTTACTGGCATACAGTAAGTTTGTTATACCCTTGTGCAACGTTGAATAACCCTTGGTCAGTATTTGTATGGGTAATCATCAATGAATATCATGCACTTACCTGTCCGCTATATGGCAGGTGGTTCGATTAGCCTGGACAGCGATTGGATGGGTGATCAATTTAGAAGCTTGGACGTCTTTAGCCTCATCCAAAAGGCTCAACGTCGAGAAACATCTAACACTCGGTCATGGGTTACAGTAAGGCTTACGAGCCAACTCTGATAAAAGAAAAGAAATATAAACTAACAGTAGCAGTTTAACTCATTTCCAGGGCCATTCTTAGCGAGACCTCATTCTCCCTCATCAATTTTCCTTCCAGCATTTGCATACGAACAGCTTATGCGCCCCGCAAGGAGGCTTTTCGAGAATTAGACCGCGAGAGATGAGCTTATTACTGTCCCAGGCTTTCCCTGAGAACGGGGGAGGCGGACGAAGATGGAATCCTGGAAGGATCCACTTTGTTGAAATGTGGTGTTGTGTATTTTCAGTTTCACTGGCTTCTGTGTTCCCCTTGTTTACGCGCGTGGGTCTTATTTTCTTTGAAAGTCTCTATTTTAGTCTGTGGCTGTCTGGCTCATTCTGTGAATTCTCCCAAATCAGTTCTTCTTGTAATTTGGTAATTTATTTACATTTTTATCCGTTTATTCAATGATTCATTTGTTTCCAATACCTGGTCGCTTCTTATTGTATTTCCCATTACGTTCTGGTATTTATTTCAAATGAACACCATATTATTTGGAAGCCTAAATTGCTAGTCAATGGCCCCTTTGGGTTGTTCCATATGAATAGGGTTCATCTTTTGAATAATAATAATAATAATAATAATAATAATAATAATAATAATAATAATAATGGTAATAATAATAAAGTTCCTTTTCATATGTTCAGTAGCTTTCTCTTTGTTTGTTGACAATGTAGTCTTCCAGTTTTAATTGGAAACTGAACGTTTTTCTAGCATCTAAAATGATTAATGAGAACAGAATTGCGTCTGCAGAGCTTGTCATAATTCTTTTTAATTATTTCTTGACAGAAAGCCGCTGTCAGTTTCTTCATTAGTAGTGCTGGCAGATAGTTGAACTGGGAACTGTCTCTCCACAATTCTGTTTTATCTCAGTATTCATCAGTGTGGTGCTATTTACAAACTAACTCTTTTCATTGTCATTTTTATCATATACTGATCAGATGTATTCCTCTTTTGACATTCAAGTCCATAAATATTCTTTGGGATTTTCTTTCAAGTGGCACATAGATTAAAAATGTTTCATGTATGTTTTCTCTTTCTTAAGCACATATAAACGTTCTTCCCTCGAAACCGTGTAATTCTATCAGTCAAGATTCATAATGTATCTCCATAACTGTCTCTATTCTCACGCACTAATGCCACTCCAAAACTATCAGACATTTCATATATCTTTCTGTCACCAACTTTTGCATTCAGGCCACCCTGCACCACAGCCCTATCTGTAACCCGAAACCAGGCTGGTCAAGAATTTTATGACTTTCCCGAAACAGAACTTTTATCATAACAGTATTCATACACATTGCCCATTGATTATTACGATTTCTGTTTCTTTGTACCTTCAGCTCAGTAAATTCTGTGCCTGGTAGTAAGGATAAGAAGACCAGTGGAATGGTTGTGGCTCCATTGGGAGGGGAAAATGCCACCTAAATGGGAGAGGAGCTTCTCCACTTGAGATCATTTATTCTCCTGAATCTCATGAAAATAGGAAATTGGAGAGGCACACACACACACACACACACACACACACATACACACACTGACACTTGCATAGATGTGGGAGCCACACTGACACTTGCAAACAGTGTGAAGAAAGCCACATTATACTATAAAACAGTGTGATATATAACATATATATATATATATATATATATATATATATATATATATATATATATATATATATATATAATAATATATCTAGTAAAAAGTGACAGTAGATTATATATATATATATATATATATATATATATATATATATATATATATATATATATATATACATACTTACATACATACTGTACATACATACATACATACATACATACATACATACATACATACACACATACCCACAATTACCACGGTAGTTTATCCCGCCATACCCTCCCAATCCCGGATAAAAAAAAAAACCAAGGCTACGCCTAATGGACAAGTACAAATACCCGAGCATAATATCCTTTACGCAGAGATCAGGAAGGCGATATCCTCACTCGTATATGATCGCGCAGGATGAAGAGAGAGAGGCGTTAATTTCCTGCCTTCCTTTTTAACCCTTTCGTCGCTCCCACCCAGAACTCCGCATTCAGAGAATAATCCTTCTTGATCCTCGCCAGTTCCGTGGGTTTCATCGCTGGTGTTCGGATCTGTTACTGTTGTAATCTAGAAGAGAATAATGTTTTGCGTTTTGTTTTTTGGTTTTTGCAAGTTGGTGTTTGTGAATGTATATTTATGTTTTTTACTGATTTTGTTTTCTGTAAAAGGAAACTGTTATGCCGGCTTTGTCTGTCCGTCCGCACGTTTCTCTCCGCCCCCAGATCTTAAAGACTACTGAGGCTAGAGGGCTGCAAATTGGTATTATGATCACTCACCCTCCAATCATCAAACATACCAAATTGCAGCCCTCTAGCCTGAGTAGTTTTTATTTTATTTAATGTTAAAGTTAGCCATAATCGTGCGCCTGCCAACTATGTAAGACAGGCCACCACCGGGCAGTGGTTAAAGTTTCATGGGCCGCGGCTCATACAGCATTATACCGAGACCACCGAAAGATAGATTTATTTTCGGTGGCCTCGATTATACGCTGTACAGAAAACTCGATTGCGCCGAAGAAACTTCGGCGGATTTTTTACTTGTTCTATGCGTATTTGTTAACATGTTAATAATAATAATAATAATAATTATTATTATTATTATTATTATTATTATTATTATTATTATTATTATTATTATTATTATTATTATTATTACTACTGTACGCACTTTTCCCCTTAGAAAGGTTCTAAATAGGACTATTTTGGGATGATGTTGCAAGCTCCACGCCCTTGTCCACCCTCATTGCACCCACAACAGTCGACTAACAACCAGGTAAATCATTTTCTGCTTAGGTCGTGATCTCACTATTATGTTACTGATAAGGCGACGTTGTCAAACAGATAAAGGAGAAGAGGAAACGCATAAGAAATAAACGTAAATAAACAAATAATGAAGAAGAATAAAGACTTGAGCAAAAGACTTAAAACTGACTTGGGTTTTTAAAAGGGATTAAAGGCATTTCGGGTCATTTCATAAGATGGAAAAAACATAATGTTAAATTCCTGGATATGAATGTTTTTCCTCATAAGGGAAGATTAATTAAACATATATATATATATATTTATTTATTTATTTTGCTCTTATGGTTCTAATCAAGTTTTGTGGGATGAGGTTGCTAACCCCATGCCTTTCTCCACCCCGTTTGCTATCCACAGTAGTCAGCTAACCACCGGGTACGCAGTTCACTGTTTGCGTCGACAAATGTGCAGTTCACTCCGCCCGGAGTATCGTGAATATATATATATATATATATATATATATATATATATATATATATATATATATATATATATATATATATATATATATATATATATTATATATATATATATATATATATATATATATATAATATATATATATATATATATATATATATATATATGAATCTGAAAAACAAAGCAATAGCAGAATTCCAAAGCTTGGTAGCAGGAGGACAGGAACAGTCAGTGAACTTTTCCATCCCAAGATGGATTTCCACGGAAAGTATAAAATATGTTTTGATAAAAGGGATTGAGAATCATTGGCGAATATAATACACCAAATATATGAAGTTGGCCTCTCTCTCTCTCTCTCTCTCTCTCTCTCTCTCTCTCTCTCTCTCTCTCTCTCTCTCTCTCTCCATGGACGGGTGAACTTATTAGATTATTACCCAGCCTAGTGTCTCGCTTCCGACCGCATAATATTAGACTATTAATCAAGATATGTTCTCTCTCTCTCTCTCTCTCTCTCTCTCTCTCTCTCTCTCTCTCTCTCTCTCTCTCTCTCTCTCACAAGTATGTTATTTGACCATTTATCAAACTCCCGCCCGCCTGCCTCTCTCTCTCTCTCTCTCTCTCTCTCTCTCTCTCTCTCTCTCTCTCTGAGGAATAGCTGACTCAGATTTGTCACTCTCTCTCTCTCTCTCTCTCTCTAAAGAAAAGATGATCCAGATAATTCTCTCTCTCTCTCTCTCTCTCTCTCTCTCTCTCTCTCTCTCTCTCTCTCTCTCTCTCTCTCTCTCTCTCTCTAAAGAAAAACCGAACCAGATTACACTCTCTCTAAAGAAAAGCTGAACCAGATTACTCTCTCTGTCTCTCTCTCTAAAGAAAAACTGAACCAAATGACTCTCTCTCTCTCTCTCTCTCTCTCTCTCTCTCTCTCTCTCTCTCTCTCTCTCTCTCTCTCTCTCTCTCTCTCTCTCTCCATAAGATTCCAAGTCACATTCCTTCCCACATATCAGCGTCCTATTGTCAATTGCAGGTTCAAAAAATTTACCATTTATGGCTGGCCCCCCATCCAAGTGCCGACCAGACCCGAAATTGGGAAAGTGTTTTATTGTGATTCGATGGCCCAGCTGTCGATTGCAAGTCGACGAAGTTAGGCTTTTAAGTCTTGCTGTGGTCGAGTCTGGTAGATACTTTATTTGGTCGAATTGCTGTCAATATACCGTTTGTGTTTTGTTGAATATTTCTCTGTTTATTCTCTTGCTTTCTTTTGTATTTATTTATTTATTAATTTTTAGTATTTTATTTATATTTGTATTTATTTATATATGTATTTATTTCGTTGTTTGCTCTCTCGCTTTCTTTGCTTCGTGTTTACATTTACTTATGTATTTGTTTATTTTTTTATTTATGTATTTACATATTTATTTATTTTTTGTGTTTATTTATTTATTATTTTATTTATATTTTTTCCATCTATTCTCTTATTTATTTCACTGGGTCATAAGAATTCATCTTATTCACTTCTGTAATCTACATTCCATTTATAGCAGTATTATTCATCCCTTCAGAAATGACGGAAATATAAGAGAGAGTCGGTAAAGTAAAAGTCCCACTAACCGTCTACAACGACGGCAATGTAAGAGATAGTCGAGACGGCAAGCCCGACCCGAGGGACGTTACGTCCCGCCCGAAAGCTCGGGGAAAAAGTAGATTTATTCTGCATACATTTGTAGGGCCCATTGATGAAAGAGAATAAACCCGAGCTGGATGATGACAAATCTGAACGCAGGTTTTATCACCATTTAATATAGTTGTTACACACAGAAAATATATGAATATACATAGTGTGCTGTATAGGGAGGTTCTATGTATGTCTATGAATAGGATGTGAAATTATTCCCTCTAAAATCTATCATTTTCTTTAGCCATGGAAGTTTATTTCCATAGGTTTCATCCTCGTTTCAGCATTGAGAGGATGAAAGTGTCCGTGACAGCATTCTAGTTTTTCCCCTGGAGCCACCCATTTCATAGGAGAAATGGATGATAACCTGTGGAAATATTATCAATATTTTATTACCTTGGTGCATTATACAAGACAGGCCTTCACGTATTTATTTATGTATTAACAACCATAGCATATAAATGCACACAATGTATGTATGAATGACAATATGAGAGTTAAGCAGCGTTGGATTTAGTCAGTAATTAGATAAATGACCACCATGAAATTAGCATGATGCCTGCATATTAACCCTTTCAGCATTCATGGGGTGGAATGTGGGTGATGTAAGCTGATATCCAAGAGATTTACGGAGGATTAAGGTAGCTTAAGCCCTCTGGAGACAGCTATGCCCAGTGGAAAAAGTTTATGTATATGTATATATATATATATATATATATATATATATACATATGTATATATTTATATATGTGTAAATATAATACACACACACACACACACACACATATATATATATATATATATATATATATATATATATATATATATATATATATATAGAGAGAGAGAGAGAGAGAGAGAGAGAGAGAGAGAGAGAGAGAGTTAGTCTTTGGAAGCTAATGTGGGAATATCTGATTACTAAAAGAACTGTTGAACCCGCTCTCCTTTATGGAATTGAAGTATGGATATTCAGTACTAATGAAAGATAACGGTTCAGGCTGTTGAGATGAACTACTTGCTTGGTAAATGTGGTGTAAGAAGAATTAAAAGGATGAGAAATGTATAGATATGTAGAAATGATAAAAAGATTAGCATAAATAAAAGGTTGGATAAGAATGCTTTGAGATGGTCTGATCATGGGGGAGAATGAAGTACAATAGGTTGGCAAAAAGTCTAATTTGGAAGAGTTAGGAAGCAGGAGGAGATAAAGGAAAATAAACACCGTATTCTTTGGAAGCTTGAATTTCATGTCAGTGGCCCCTTTTGTGGGCTTGTCCCATAAGAATAGGGTTCAACTTCTGAATAATAATATAATAATAATAATAATAATAATAATAATAATAATAATAATAATAATAATAATAATAATAATAATAATAATAATGAACCCTCTGTGTAAACTTACGAAGCTGCAAATATTGTCGAAGATTTATGCAGAGGGGTTCATTTAATATTCAGTCATTAAAGTATACGTGTTACAGTGACTTTTCTTTTACAGTGCAGTCACTGTACTAGGGAAAACTAATATTTTAAAAAAATATGTAAATGGCTATGCGTTTACGTCTACGAATCAGTAGCCCAAATATGCAGAGTTACAGTGTTTATATTTTCTATGGTGCCACTATACTAGGAGAAACGTTTAATATAGAAGAATATACCTGTGCTTGCCTGTATGCCTGAACATTCCTCCACGCACAGCAAGCAATACAACAAGCATACTAACCCCCCTGAAGCGGACTGACGCAAGCGGACTGGTTCTAAAAAAAAATTTTCAAATTAGCCTCAGGTAGCCTTTACGGGCTGCACTCTGAGCAAGAGCCCGTGCTGGCATAAAGCCAGGTTAATAAAAAGCAAAAGCAATATCCTTGGGAGCCGATAGATTGCGCCAGACGCGAATGGACGAAAGAAGATGTCGACTTTTTGCCGATATAGACTTTTCGGCTAAAGATTTTCCCTTCCTCCCACCGAGACTTTATTGGAAAAATTCTCGGTTAGGGGATGCTTTCACTCTGCTTGAAGGCATCGGCAAGCTTGTTTGCTGTTATACCTTCCTCTTTTCTGGGTTATTCTTATTATTATTATTATTATTATTATTATTATTATTATTATTATTATTATTATTATTATTATTAATTGTTCATGTTTACAGTTATTTTAGCATGTGGACGAAGTCTTGGTGTTTTGACATGGAAAGATAATCTTTATTTCTTGAATTAATTTTCTTCATAATCATAAATTCACATAGAACATCTCTCTCTCTCTCTCTCTCTTTATATATATATATATATATATATATATATATATATATATATATATATATATATATATTTATTGTGCTTTCACACAATCTGATTTATGTACCTGATACTTAGTTAACTGTGTTGTGTGTATATTTGACTGTATTTTCGTGTGATTCATCTTTATTTATATGCTATTTTTTATTTAAATTTTGTATGCTTTAATAATAATAATAATAATAATAATAATAATAATAATAATAATAATAATAATAATAATAATAATAATAATAGCCCCTTTTGTGTGGTTATTCCACATGAATAGGGTTCATCTCCTGAATAATAATAATAATAATAATAATAATAATAATAATAATAATAATAATAATAATATATTTATGACCTAGAAAATAAATGTCAGGGTCAAGAGATTAAAAGTCAAGTGTAGGAATTCCTGGCTGACGAGATCGTTGTCAAATATAAATTGCAATTTATTCAGTTCGTCATAGCCTGAGTTGAGATTTATTCTAATTTTTTTTTTTAGCCTGTCAAGCGTTTACGTCACAATTTTGAAGATCAGAGGTCGTATAGGTGGGAAAGTCTTTTGGGGGAATTGGTGTCGTGATCTCTCTCTCTCTCTCTCTCTCTCTCTCTCTCTCTCTCTCTCTCTCTCTCTCTCTCTCTCTCTCTCAAACACAAGCACAGAATTTTCTTTATCTCTCAATCGATGTCCTTTTTTTATTTTATGATTAAATCGTCTCTCTCTCTCTCTCTCTCTCTCTCTCTCTCTCTCTCTCTCTCTCTCTCTCTCTCTCTCTCTCTCATCTCTACTTTACTTTTCTCTCATACACGCACGGATCTTTTTAATCTTTATATATATATATATATATATATATATATTCAATTTTAATTTTATTAATTCAATTTTCAGTCTCTCTCTCTCTCTCTCTCTCTCTCTCTCTCTCTCTCTCTCTCTCTCTCTCTCTCTCTCTCTCTCTCAGTCTCTCTCTCTCTTCTGATAGTTTTCTTGTTTCTATTTCAGGATTAATTAATTTTTCAGTCATGGTTAAATTTTCAAGCGTTTTTGCTTTTATTTCTGCCTCCAGTTGATTGTTCTCCCCTCCGTCGTTGAATTATTTCTTCATTGGCTGGCCTCTCCTCTCTCTCTCTCTCTCTCTCTCTCTCTCTTATCGTCGTGTTTCTTCTGTTCGCGTGCAAAAGAATGATTAATTTCTCACCAACCTATTTTTATCAACCATACCTATACCTACGTAAAGTCTCTCTCTCTCTCTCTCTCTCTCTCTC